>NC_080378.1:31292580-31347534 GCF_014773155.1 Arachis stenosperma
GAGGGACATTTTTCTGATTAATTGTTTGTATCTTTCCCAGCTTCATAGAGGGATTCTCCATCCTTCTGTCTGAAGGTTGGACTTCCACTCTAAGCTTACTCCATTTTTGAGGTGGAAAGAACTTTGCCAAGAAGGCATTGACTAGCTTTTCCCAAGAGTCCAGGCTATCTTTAGGTTGTGAGTCCAACCATATTCGAGCTCTGTCTCTTACAGCAAAAGGGAACAGCATAAGTCTATAGACCTCAGGGTCTACCCCATTAGTCTTGACAGTGTCACAGATTTGCAAGAACTCAGCTAAAACTGATGAGGATCTTCCATTGGAAGTCCATGGAACTTGCAATTCTGTTGCATTAGAGAAACTAATTGAGGCTTAGCTCAATGTTGTTTGCTCCAATGCAGGGATAGAGATGCTTCTCCCATAGAAGTCGGGAGTAGGTGCAGTAAAGTCACCCAGCACCTTCCTTGCATTGTTGGCATTGTTGTTGTTTTCGCTGCCATGTGTTTTCTCTTTGAAGAATTCGGTAGGTCCTCTAAAGAGAGTGTGCTTTGGCTTCTCTTAGCTTTCTCTTCAAGGTCCTTTCAGTTTAGGATCAGCTCAACAAGAATGCTTTTGTCTTTTGCTCCTGCTCATAAGAAAGAAGGAACAAGAAATGTGGAATCCTCTATGTCACAGTATAGAGATTCCTTGAGGTGTCAGAGGAACAGAAGAGTAGAAGACAGAAGTAGAAAAATTCAAACTTATCAAAGAGATGATTTCGAATTTTGCATTAAGGGATAGTGTTAGTCCATAAATAGAAGGATGTGAGGAGAAGGGAAGTAATTTTCGAAAATTAAGTGAGAGATTTTGAAAATAATTTTGAAAAACATTACTTAATTTTCGAAAATGAGAGTGGGAAAGAAATAAGATGATTTTTGAAAAAGATTTTGAAATTAGAAATCAAAGAGATTTGATTGAAAACTATTTTGAAAAAGATGAGGTTAAGGAGATATGATTGATTTTAAAAATATGTGATTGAAAAGATATGATTTGAAAACAATTTTAAAAAGATTTGATTTTTTTTTTTTAAAAAAAATTAGTAACTTGGCTATCAAGAAAAGATATGATTCAAACATTAAACCTTTCTCAACAGAAAAGGCAACATACTTGAAATGTTCAATCAAATCATTAATTGATAGTAAGTATCTTTGAAAAAAGGAAAGAAATTGATTTTGAAAACATTTGATTGAAAAGATATGATTTGCAAAAGATTTGATTTTGAAAAACTTTGAAAACTTGAAAAAAAAATTGATTTGAAAACAAAATCTTCCCCCTTTGCCATCCTGGCGTTAAACGCCCAAAATGGTATCCATTCTGGCGTTTAACGCCCAAAATGCACCTTTTTTGGGCGTTAAACGCCCAACCAGGTACCCTGGCTGGCGTTTAAACGCCAGTCTGTCCTTCTTCACTGGGCGTTTTGAACGCCCAGCTTTTTCTGTATAATTCCTCTGCAGCATGTTCTGAATCTTCAATTCTTTGTATTTATTGACTTGAAAAGACACAAATTAAAAATATTTTTGGATTTTTAATGATAAAGAAGAATCAAAATGCAACTAAAATCAAATAACAATGCATGCAAGACACCAAACTTAGCAGTTTGTATACCACTGACACTAACAATATGAGAATGCATATGAGACACACAAAATACTTCAAGTCAATAGAATTCAAAGATTAGAGCAAGTAAATCATCAAGAACATCTTGAATATCACTAAGACACATGAATGAATGCATGCAATTGACACCAAACTTAAGATAAGACTAGACTCAAACAAGAAAAAGAAGAAAATTGAAAAATATTTTATGTTTCTTGTTTCTTGAAAAAATTTTTTTTTTGGTTTTTATGATTTTGTAAATTTTTTTTTTGTGCTTTTTCGAAAATTAAGTGGAAAAAGGTATCAAAATTCTTAATGAGAATTTCAGGAATCAGTGCAATGCTAGTCTAAGACTCCGGTCCAGGAATTAGACATGGCTTCACAGCCAGCCAAGCTTTCAAAGAAAGCTTCGGTCCAAAACACTAGACATGGCCAAAGGCCAGCCAAGCCTTAGCAGATCACTGCTCCAAAAGCACGATTGAAAAAAAAATCAACAAGCTTCTGTGATGATAAGTTGAAACCTCGGTCCAATGAGATTAGACATGGCTTCTCAGCCAGCCAGATTTCAACAAATCATCATGAAACTCTAGAACTCATCTTCAAGAATTTCGAAAAAAATAAATACCTAATCTAAGCAACAAGATGAACCGTCAGTTGTCCATACACAAAACAATCCCCGGCAACGGCGCCAAAAACTTGGTGCTGTTGCCGGATTTTGGCACTGATGTTACCGGACCAAAAGCTTGCTCAAAACTCGAACAATCCCCGGCAACGGCGCCAAAAACTTGGTGCGCGAAATTGTGAACAATACTTTTCACAACTCTCATAATCCCCGGTCATGAACTCCAAAAACTTGGTAGCTCAATCCCACGGCATTACACAACTTCGCACAACTAACCAGCAAGTGCACTGGGTCGTCCAAGTAATACCTTACGTGAGTAAGGGTCGATCCCACGGAGATTGTTGGTATGAAGCAAGCTATGGTCATCTTGTAAATCTCAGTCAGGCAGACTCAAATGTATAATGGTGATGAACGAAAATAACATCAAAGATAAAGATAGAGATACTTATGTAATTCATTGGTAGGAACTTCAGATAAGCGCATGAAGATGCCTTCCCTTCCGTCTCTCTGCTTTCTACTGTCTTCATCCAATCCTTCTTACTCCTTTCCATGGCAAGCTTATGCAAGGGTTTCACCGTTGTCAGTGGCTACCTCCCATCCTCTCATTGGAATGTTCAACGCACCTGTCACGGCACGGCTATCCATCTGTCGGTTCTCAATCAGGCCGGAATAGAATCCAGTGATTCTTTTGCGTCTGTCACTAACGCCCCGCCCTCAGGAGTTTGAAGCACGTCACAGTCACTCAATCATTGAATCCTACTCAGAATACCACAGACAAGGTTAGACCTTCCGGATTCTCTTGAATGCCGCCATCAGTTCTCGCCTATACCACGAAGACTCTGATCTCACGGAATGGCTGGCTCGTTTGTCAGGCGAGCACTCGGTTGTCAGGCGATCAACCATGCATCGTGTTATCAGGAATCCAAGAGATATTCACTAGAGCCTTGGTTGCTTGTAGAACAAGAGTGGTTGTCAGTCACCTTGTTCATGAGTGAGAATGATGATGAGTGTCACGGATCATCACATTCATCAAGTTGAAGAACAAGTGATATCTTGGACAAAGAACAAGCGGAATTGAATAGGAGAACAATAGTAATTGCATTATTACTCGAGGTACAGCAGAGCTCCACACCTTAATCTATGGTGTGTAGAAACTCCACCGTTGAAAATACATAAGAACAAGGTCTAGGCATGGCCGAATGGCCAGCCTCCCAAATTGAGTTCAATCATAAAACATGATCAAAAGCTCTCTAATACAATAATAAAAGGTCCTATATATAGAGAACTAGTAGCCTAGGGTGTACAGAGATGAGTAAATGACATAAAAATCACTTCCGGCCCACTTGGTGTGTGCTTGGGCTGAGCAATGAAGCAATTTCGTGTAGAGACCCTTCTTGGAGTTAAACGCCAGCTTTTATGCCAGTTTGGGCGTTTAACTCCCATTTAGGTGCCAGTTCCGGCGTTTAACGCTGGAATTTCTTGAGGTGACTTTGAACGCCGGTTTGGGCCATCAAATCTTGGGCAAAGTATGGACTATCATATATTGCTGGAAAGCCCAGGATGTCTACTTTCCAACGCCGTTGAGAGCGCCCCAATTGGGCTTCTGTAGCTTCAGAAAATCCACTTCGAGTGCAGGAAGGTCAGAATCCAACAGCATCTGCAGTCCTTTTGAGTCTCTGGATCAGATTTTTGCTCAGATCCCTCAATTTCAGCCAGAAAATACCTGAAATCACAGAAAAACACACAAACTCATAGTAAAGTCCAGAAAAGTGATTTTTAACTAAAAACTAATAAAAATATACTAGAAACTAACTAGATCATACCAAAAACATACTAAAAACAATGCCAAAAAGTGTATAAATTATCCGCTCATCACCTCCCAACACCAAACTTAGAGTTTGAATGTGGGGGTTCAACACCAAACTTAGAATTTGATTGTGGCCTCCCAACACCAAACTTAGAGTTTGGCTGTGGGGGCTCTGTTTGACACTGTTTTGAGAGAAGCTCTTCATGCTTCCTCTCCATGGTTACAGAGGGATATCCTTGAGCCTTAAACACAAAGGATTCTTCATTCACTTGAATGATCAATTCTCCTCTGTCAACATCAATCACAGCCTTTGCTGTGGCTAGGAAGGGTCTGCCAAGGATGATGGATTCATCCATGCACTTCCCAATCTCTAGGACTATGAAATCAGCAGGGATGTAATGGTCTTCAATTTTTACCAGAACATCCTCTACAAGTCCATAAGCTTGTTTTCTTGAATTGTCTACCATCTCTAGTGAGATTTTTGTAGCTTGCACCTCAAAGATCCCTAGCTTCTCCATTACAGAGAGAGGCATGAGGTTTACACTTGACCCTAGGTCACACAAGACCTTCTTGAAGGTCATGGTGCCTATGGCGCAAGGTATTGAGAACTTTCCAGGATCTTGTCTCTTTTGAGGTAATTTCTGCCTAGATAAGTCATCCAGTTCTTTGGTGAGCAAAGGAGGTTCGTTCTCCCAAGTCTCATTACCAAATAACTTGTCATGTAGCTTCATGATTGCTCCAAGGTACTTGGCAACTTGCTCTTCAGTGACATACTCATCCTCTTCAGAGGAAGAATACTCATCAGAGCTCATGAAAGGCAGAAGTAAATCCAATGAAATCTCTATGGTCTCAGTGTGAGCCTCAGATTCCCATGGTTCCTCATTAGGGAACTCATTGGAGGCCAATGGACGTCCATTGAGGTCTTCCTCAGTAGCATTCACTGCCTCTTCCTCCTCTCCAAATTCGGTCATGTTGATGGCCTTACACTCTCCTTTTGGATTTTTTTCTGTATTGCTTGGAAGAGTACTAGGAGGGAGTTCAGTAATTTTCTTGCTCAGCTGTCCTACTTGTGCCTCCAAGTTTCTAATGGAGGACCTTGTTTCAGTCATGAAACTTTGAGTGGTTTTGATTAGATCAAAGACCATGGTTGCTAAGTCAGAGTGGCTCTGCTTAGAATTCTCTGTCTGTTGCTGAGAAGATGATGGAAAAGGCTTGCCATTGCTAAACCTGTTTCTTCCACCATTATTGTTGTTGAAACCTTATTGAGGTCTCTGTTGATCCTTCCATGAGAGATTTGGATGATTTCTCCATGAAGAATTATAGGTGTTTCCATAGGGTTCTCCCATGTAATTTACTTCTTCCATTGAAGGGTTCTCAGGATCATAAGCTTCTTCTTCAGATGAAGCATCCTTAGTACTGCCTGGTGCAGCTTGCATTCCAGACAGACTTTGAGAAATTATATTGACTTGTTGAGTCAATATTTTGTTCTGAGCCAATATGGCATTCAGAGTATCAATCTCAAGAACTTCTTTCTTCTGATTCGTCCCATTGTTCACAGGATTCCTTTCAGAAGTGTACATGAATTGGTTATTTGCAACCATTTCAATTAGTTCTTGAGCTTCTGTAGGCGTCTTCTTCAGATGAAGAGATCCTCCAGCAGAGCTATCCAATGACATCTTGGACAGTTCAAACAGACCATCATAGAAAATACCTATGATGCTCCATTCAGAAAGCATGTCAGAGGGACACTTTCTAATCAATTGTTTGTATCTTGGACAGTTCAGGCTTTCTTTAGGTTGTGAGTCCAACCATATCCTAGCTCTGTCTTTTACAGCAAAAGGGAATAGCATAAGTCTGTAGACCTCAGGGTTAACCCCATTAGTCTTGACAGTGTCACGGATTTGCAAGAATTCAACTAAAAACTGATGAGGATCTTCCAATGGAAGTCCATGGAACTTGCAATTCTGTTGCATTAGAGAAACTAATTGAGGCTTAAGCTCAAAGTTGTTTGCTCCAATGGCAGGGATAGAGATGCTTCTCCCATAGAAGTCGGGAGTAGGTGCAGTAAAGTCACCCAGCACCTTCCTTGCATTATTGGCATTGTTGTTATTTTCGGCTGCCATGGGTTCTTCTTCTTTGAAGATTTCTGTTAGGTCCTCTACAGAGAGTTGTGCCTTAGCTTCTCTTAGCTTTCGCTTCAAGGTCCTTTCAGGTTCATGGTCAGCCTCAACAAGAATGCTTTTTTCTTTGCTCCTGCTCATATGAAAGAGAAGAGAACAAGAAAATATGGAATCCTCTATGTCACAGTATAGAGATTCCTTGAGGTGTCAGAGGAAAAGAAAAATAGAAGGAAGAGGTAGAAGAATTCTAACTTATCAAGAAAGATGGAGTTTGAATTGTGCATTGAAGAGGAGTGTTAGTCCATACATAGAAGGATGTGAGAAGAGGGGAAGAATTTGTCAAAAATAAATTAAAAAGATTTTAAAAACATTTTGAAAAATACTAATTGATTTTCGAAAACTAAGAGTGGAAAAGAAATCAAGTGATTTTTGAAAAAGATTTTGAAATTAGAAATCAAAAAGATATGATTGAAAAATTTTGAAAAAGATGTGAGAAAAAGATATGATTGAAAAGATATAGTTTTAAAAAGATATGATTGAGAAGATATGATTTGAAAAACAATTTTAAAAAAAAAGATTTGATTTTAAAAATTAATGACTTGGCTAACAAGAAAAGATATGATTCAGACATTAAACCTTTCTCAACAGAAAAGGTAACATACTTGAATTGTTGAATCAAATCATTAATTGATAGCAAGTATTTTTGAAAATGGAAAGAAATTGATTTTGAAAAAGATTTGATTGAAAAGATTTAATTTTGAAAAGATTTTGAAAACTTGAAAAAAATTTGAATTGAAAACAGAATCTTCCCTCTTGTGCCATCCTGGCGTTAAACGCCCAGAATGGTGCACATTCTGGCGTTTAACGCCCAAATCTCTACCCTTTTGGGCGTTAAACGCCTAACCAGGCACCCTGGCTGGCGTTTAAACGCCAGTTTTCCTTCTTCACTGGGCGTTTTGAACGTCCAGCTTTTTCTGTATGTTCTAAATCTTCAATGCTCTGTATTATTGACTTGAAAAGACACAGATTAAAAATATTTTTGGATTTTTAATAATGAGGAATAATAAATGTAACTAAAATCAAATAACAATGCATGCAAGACACCAAACTGAGCAGTTTGTATACTACTGACACTAACAAAATGAGAATGCATATAACAAAACACTCAAGTCAAGAGAATTCAAAGATCAGAGCAAGGAAATCATCAAGAACATCTTGAAGATCACTTAAGACACATGAATGAATGCAAGAAGAACAAAAACATGCAATTGACACCGAACTTAACATGAGACACTAGACTTAACAAGAAACATAAAATATTTTTGGTTTTTATGATTTTGTAATTTTTTTTTTGGACTTTTTTCGAAAATTAAGTGGAAAAGAAAATAAAAGTATCAAAATTCTTAATGAGAATTCCAGGAATCATGCAATGTTAGTCTAAAGCTTTAGTCTAAAGAAATTAGACATGGCTAGCCAAGCTTTAGCAGGACATTACATTCAAGAGCTAAATTGATGATAATCAATCAGCTTTGGTGATGATAAGAACATCACCTTAAAACACTAGAATTCATTCTTAAGAACTCTGAAGAAAAATACCTAATCTAAGCAACAAGATGAACCGTCAGTTGTCCAAACTCAACAATACCCGGCAACGGCGCCAAAAACTTGGTGCACGAAATTGTGATTCATTCTTTTCACAGCTCAAACAGTCCCCGGTAATGGCTCCAAAAACTTGGTGCTCAATACCATGGTCTAAACATAATTTCACAACTTCGCACAACTAACCAGCAAGTGTGATGAGCGGATAATTTGTACGCTTTTTGGCATTGTTTTTAGTATGTTTTTAGTATATTTGGTTGAGTTTTTAGTATATTTTTATTAGTTTTTAGTTAAAATTCACTTTTTTGGACTTTACTATGAGTTTGTGTGTTTTTCTGTGATTTCAGGTATTTTCTGGCTGAAATTGAGGGACCTGAGCAAAAATCTGATTCAGAGACTGAAAAGGACTGCAGATGCTGTTGGATTCTGACCTCCCTGCACTCGAAGTGAATTTTCTGGAGCTACAGAAGCCCAATTGGCGCGCTCTCAACGGCATTGGAAAGTAGACATCCTGGGCTTTCCAGCAATTTATGATAGTCCATACTTTGCCCAAGATTTGATGGCCCAAACCGGCGTTCAAAGTCACCGTCAGAATTCCCAGCGTTAAACGCCGGAACTGGCACCTAAGTGGGAGTTAAACGCCCAAACTGGCACAAAGGCTGGCGTTTAACTCCAAGAAGAGTCTCTACACGAAAATGCTTCAATGCTCAGCCCAAGCACACACCAAGTGGGCCCGGAAGTGGATTTTTATGTCATTTACTCATCTCTGTACACCCTAGGCTACTAGTTCTCTATATATAGGACCTTTTACTATTGTATTTTCATCTTCTGATCTTTGGAATCGTTTGATCTTTAGATCTTTTGATCACTTTGGGAGGCTGGCCATTCGGCCATGCCTAGACCTTGTTCTTATGTATTTTTAACGGTGGAGTTTCTACACACCATAGATTAAGGTGTGGAGCTCTGCTGTACCTCGAGTATTAATGCAATTACTATTGTTCTTCTATTCAATTCCGCTTGTTCTTGTTCCAAGATATCACTTGTTCTTCAACTTGATGAATGTGATGATCCGTGACACTCATCATCATTCTCACCTATGAACGTGTGACTGACAACCACCTCCGTTCTACCTTAGATTGGGTGAATATCTCTTGGATTCCTGATACACGATGCATGGTTGATCGCCTGACAACCGAGCGCTCGCCTGACAAACGAGCCAGCCATTCCGTGAGATCAGAGTCTTCGTGGTAAAGGCAAGAACTGATGGCGGCATTCAAGAGAATCCGGAAGGTCTAACCTTGTCGGTGGTATTCTGAGTAGGATTCAATGATTGAATGACTGTGACGTGCTTCAAACTCCTGAGGGCGGGGCGTTAGTGACAGACGCAAAAGAATCACTGGATTCTATTCCGGCCTGATTGAGAATCGACAGATGGATAGCCGTGCCGTGATAGGGTACGTTGAACATTTCCACTGAGAGGATGGGAGGTAGCCACTGACAACGGTGAAACCCTTGCATAAGCTTGCCATGGAAAGGAGTAAGAAGGATTGGATGAAGACAGTAGGAAAGCAGAGAGACGGAAGGGACAAAGCATCTTCATACGCTTATCTGAAGCTCTCACCAATGATATACATAAGTATCTCTATCTTTATCTTTATGTTTCATTCATCATCTATACCCATTTGAGTCTGCCTGACTAAGATTTACAAGGTGACCATAGCTTGCTTCATACCAACAATCTCTATGGGATCGACCCTTACTCGCGTAAGGTTTATTACTTGGATGACCCAGTACACTTGCTGGTTAGTTGTGCGAAGTTGTAGTGATCACAATTTCGTGCACCAAGTTTTTGGCGCCGTTGCCGGGGATTGTTTCGTGTATGGACAACTGACGGTTCATCTTGTTGCTTAGATTAGGTATTTTTCTTCAGAGTTCTTAAGAATGAATTCTAGTGTTTCATGATGATCTGTTGAAGTCTGGCTGGCTGTAAAGCCATGTCTAATTTTATTGGACCGAGGTTTCAACTTATCATCACAAGAGCTTGTTGATTTCTATCAATCTTGCTGTTGGAGCAGTGATCTGCTAAGGCTTGGCTGGCCATTGGCCATGTCTAGTGTTTTGGACCGAAGCTTTCTTTGAAAGCTTGGCTGGCTGTGAAGCCATGTCTAATTCCTGGACCGGAGTCTTAGACTAGCATTGCAATGATTCCTGGAATCCAAATTAAGAATTCTGAAACCTTTATTTTCTATTTCCATATAATTTTCGAAAAATCCAAAAAAATTTCAAAATCATAAAAACCAAAAATATTTTATGTTTCTTGTTTGAGTCTAGTGTCTAATTTTAAGTTTGGTGTCTTGCATGCATTGTTTATTTGATCTTGGTCCTATTTTCAAGTCAATAGTACAGGGAACTGAAGATTCAGAGCATGCAGCAGAGGAATTACACAGAAAAAGCTGGGCGTTCAAAACGCCCAGTGAAGAAGGACAGACTGGCGTTTAAACGCCAGTCAGGGTGCCTGGTTGGGCGTTTAACGCCCAAAAAGGTAGTGCATTGGGCGTTAAACGCTAGAATGTGCACCATTCTGGGCGTTTAACGCCAGGATGGCACAAGAGGGAAGATTTTGTTTTCAAATCAATTTTTTTTCAAGTTTTCAAAGTTTTTCAAAATCAAATCTTTTTCAAATCATATCTTCTCAATCAAATCTTTTTCAAAATCAATTTCTTTTCTTTTTCAAAGATACTTGCTAACAATTAATGATTTGATTGAACATTTCAAGTATGTTGCCTTTTCTGTTGAGAAAGGTTTAATGTTTGAATCATATCTTTTCTTGTTAGGCAAGTCATTAATTTTTAAAAATCAAATCTTTTTAAATTGTTTTCAAATCATATCTTTTCAATCATATCTTTTTTAAAAGCATAATTTTTCAAACATATCTTTTTAATCACATCTTTTTCAAAAATAGTTTTCAATCATATTTTTTTTCAAAATCTTTTTCAAAAATCACTTGATTTCTTTCCCACTTTTAGTTTTCGAAAATTATCAATCAATTTTTCAAAATGTTTTTAAAATCTTTTTAACTTAATTTTCGAAAAAAATCTCTTCCTCTCTTCTCACATCCTTCTATTTATGGAGTACCACTCCTTCTCAATGCACAATTCGAACTCTATCTGATTAAGTTCGAATTCTTCTACCTCTTCCTTCTAATTTTCTTCTTCTCTGACACCTCAAGGAATCTCTATACTGTGACATAGAGGATTCCATACTTTCTTGTTCTCTTCTCTTTCATATGAGCAGGAACAAAGACAAAGGCATTCTTGTTAAAGCTGACCCTGAACCTGAAAGGACCTTAAAGCGAAAGCTAAGAGAAGCTAAGGCACAACTCTCTGTAGAGGACCTAACAGAAATCTTCAAAGAAGAAGACATGGCAGCCGAAAACAACAACAATGCAAACAATGCAAGGAAGGTGCTGGGTGACTTTACTGCACCTACTCCCGACTTCTATGGGAGAAGCATCTCTATCCCTGCCATTGGAGCAAACAACTTTGAGCTTAAGCCTCAATTAGTTTCTCTAATGCAACAGAATTGCAAGTTCCATGGACTTCCATTGGAAGATCCTCATCAGTTCTTAGCTGAATTCTTGCAAATCTGTGACACTGTCAAGACTAATGGGGTTGACCCTGAGGTCTACAGACTTATGCTATTCCCTTTTGCTGTAAGAGACAGAGCTAGGACATGGTTGGACTCACAACCTAAAGAAAGCCTGGACTCATGGGAAAAGCTAGTCAATGCCTTCTTGGCAAAGTTCTTTCCACCTCAAAAATTGAGTAAGCTTAGAGTGGAAGTCCAAACCTTCAGACAGAAGGATGGAGAATCCCTCTATGAAGCTTGGGAAAGATACAAACAATTGATCAGAAAATGTCCTTCTGACATGCTTTCTGAATGGAGCATCATAGGTATTTTCTATGATGGTCTCTCTGAACTATCCAAGATGTCTTTGGATAGCTCTGCTGGAGGATCTCTTCATTTGAAGAAGACGCCTACAGAAGCTCAAGAACTAATTGAAATGGTTGCAAATAACCAATTCATGTACACTTCTGAAAGGAATCCTTTGAACAATGGGACAAGTCAGAAGAAAGGAGTTCTTGAGATTGATACTCTGAATGCCATTCTGGCTCAGAACAAGATATTGACTCAACAAGTCAATTTGATTTCTCAAAGTCTGTCTGGAATGCAAAATGCACCAAGCAGTACTAAGGATGCTTCATCTGAAGAAGAAGCTTATGATCCTGAGAACACTTCAATGGAAGAGGTGAATTACATGGGAGAACCCTATGGAAACACCTATAATTCTTCATAGAGAAATCATCCAAATCTCTCATGGAAGGATCAAGAGAGACCTCAACAAGGTTTCAATAACAATAATGATGGAAGAAACAGGTTTAGCAATGGCAAGCCTTTTCCATCATCTTCTCAGCAACAGACAGAGAATTCTAAGCAGAACCACTCTGACTTAGCAACCATGGTCTCTGATCTAATCAAAACCACTCAAAGTTTCATGACTGAAACAAGGTCCTCCATTAGGAATTTGGAGGCACAAGTGGGACAGCTGAGCAAGAAAGTTACTGAACTCCCTCCTAGTACTCTTCCAAGCAATACAGAAGAAAATCCAAAGGAGAGTGCAAGGCCATCAACATGGCCGAATCTGGAGAGGAAGGAGAGGCAGTGAACGCCACTGAGGAAGACCTCAATGGACGTCCACTAGCCTCCACTGAGTTTCCCAATGAGGAACCATGGGAATCTGAGGCTCAAAATGAGACCATAGAGATTCCACTGGACTTACTTCTGCCTTTCATGAGCTCTGATGAGTATTCCTCCTCTGAAGAGGATGAGTATGTCACTGAAGAGCAAGTTGCTAAATACCTTGGAGCAATCATGAAGCTAAATGACAAGTTATTTGGAAATGAGACTTGGGAGGATGAACCCCCTTTGCTCACCAAAGAACTGGATGACTTGTCTAGGCAGAAATTACCTCAAAAGAGACAAGATCCTGGGAAGTTTTCAATACCTTGTACCATAGGCACCATGACCTTCAAGAAGGCCTTGTGTGACCTGGGGTCAAGTGTAAACCTCATGCCTCTCTCTGTAATGGAGAAGCTAGGGATCTTTGAGGTACAAGCTGCAAGAATCTCACTAGAGATGGCAGACAACTCAAGAAAACAAGCTTATGGACTTGTAGAGGATGTTCTGGTAAAAGTTGAAGACCATTACATCCCTGCTGATTTCATAGTCCTAGAGACTGGGAAGTGCATGGATGAATCCATCATCCTTGGCAGACCCTTCCTAGCCACAGCAAAAGCTGTGATTGATGTGGACAGAGGTGAATTGATCATTCAAGTGAATGAAGAATCCTTTGTGTTTAAGACTCAAGGATATCCCTCTGTCACCATGGAGAGGAAGCATGAAGAGCTTCTCTCAAAGCAGAGTCAAACAGAGCCCCCACAGTCAAACTCTAAGTTTGGTGTTGAACCCCCACATTCAAACTCTAAGTTTGGTGTTGGGAGGTTCCAACATTGCTCTGAGCATTTGTGAGGCTCCATGAGAGCCCTCTGTCAAGCTACTGACATTAAAGAAGCGCTTGTTGGGAGGCAACCCAATGTTATATTTTATCTATTTTCCTTTGTTATTTTATGTTTTCTGTAGGTTGATGATCATGAGAAGTCACAAAAACAATTGAAAAAGCAAAAACAGAATGAAAAACAGGAAGAAAAACAGCACACCCTGGAGGAAGAACCTACTGGCGTTTAAACGCCAGTAAGGCTAGCAGATGGGCGTTTAACGCCCAGTCTGGCACCATTCTGGGCGTTTAACGCCAGAAAGGTGCACCAGACTGGCGTTAAACGCCAGGAAAGGGCAAGAACCTGGCGTTAAACGCCAGAAATGGGCACCAGTCCGGCGTTAAACGCCAGAAATGGGCACCAGCCCGGCGTTTAACGCCAGAATTGGCTCAAAACGCATTTTTGCATGCCATTTGGTGCAGGGATGACTTTTCCTTGACACCTCAGGATCTGTGGACCCCACAGGATCCCCACCAACCCCACCACCCTCTTTCTTCTTCACCCATTCACCAATCACCTCAATACCTCTTTCCCAAAAACCCTTCACCTATCAAATCCCATCTTTCTCTTCACCACTCACATCCATCCTTCATAAAACCCGACCTACCTCACCCTTCAAATTCAAACCACTTTCCCTCCCAAACCCACCCATACATGACCGAACCATGAGCCCCCCTCTCCTATATAAACCCTTCTTCACTCCTTCATTTTCACACAACCTAAACACCACTTCTCCCCCTCTTTGGCCGAACACAAAGCCATTCCCTTCTTCCTCATTTCTTCTTCTTCTACTCTCTTCTTTCTTCTTTTGCTCGAGGACGAGCAAACCTTTTAAGTTTGGTGTGGTAAAAGCATTGCTTTTTGTTTTTCCATAACCATTTATGGCATCCAAGGCCGGAGAAACCTCTAGAAAGAGGAAAGGGAAGGCAAAAGCTTCCACCTCTGAGTCATGGGAGATGGAGAGATTCATCTCAAGGGTGCATCAAGACCACTTCTATGAAGTTGTGGCCTTGAAGAAGGTGATCCCCGAGGTCCCTTTTTCACTCAAAAAGAGTGAATATCCAGAGATCCGACATGAGATTCGAAGAAGAGGTTGGGAAGTTCTCACCAACCCCATTCAACAAGTCGGAATCTTGATGGTTCAAGAGTTCTATGCCAATGCATGGATCACCAAGAGCCATGATCAAAGTGTGAACCCGAACCCAAAGAATTGGCTTACAATGGTTCGGGGGAAATACTTAGATTTTAGTCCGGAAAATGTGAGGTTGGCATTCAACTTGCCCATGATGCAAGGAGATGAACATCCTTACACAAGAAGGGTCAACTTTGATCAAAGGTTGGACCAAGTCCTCACTGACATTTGTGAAGAGGGCGCCCAATGGAAGAGAGATTCAAGAGGAAAGCTGGTTCAACTAAGAAGGCATGACCTCAAGCCCGTGGCTAGAGGATGGTTGGAGTTTATCCAACGCTCAATCATTCCCACTAGCAACCGGTCCGAAGTTACTCTAGACCGGGCCATCATGATTCATAGCATCATGATTGGAGAAGAAGTAGAAGTTCATGAGGTTATAGCCCAAGAACTCTATAAGGTGGCGGACAAGTCCTCTACCTTGGCAAGGTTAGCCTTTCCTCATCTCATTTGTCACCTCTGTTATTCAGTAGGAGTTGACATAGAGGGAGACATCCTCATTGATGAGGACAAGCCCATCACTAAGAAAAGGATGGAGCAAACAAGAGACCCCTCTCATCATGAGATCCCTGAGATGCCTCAAGGGATGCACTTTCCTCCACAAGACTATTGGGAGCAAATTAACACCTCCCTAGGAGAATTGAGTTCCAACATGGGACAACTAAGGGTGGAGCACCAAGAACATTCCATCCTCCTCCATGAAATTAGAGAAGATCAAAGAATCATGAGAGAGGAGCAACAAAGACAAGGAAGAGACATTGAGGAGCTCAAGCACTCCATGAGACCTTCAAGAGGAAGAACAAGCCGCCATCACTAAGGTGGACCCGTTCTTTAATCTCCTTGTTCTCTATTTTCCTGTTTTTCGAATTTTAGTGCTTATGTTTATCTATGTTTGTGTCTTGTGATCATTAGTGTCTATGCCTAAAAGTTATGAATATCCTATGAATCCATCACCTCTCTTAAATGAAAAATGTTCTTAATTGAAAAAGATAGGAATTGCATGAATTTTGAATTTTATAACAGTTTAATTATATTGATGTGGTGGCAATACTTTTGTTTTCTGAATGTATGCTTAAACAGTGCATATGTATTTTGAATTTGTGGTTCATGAATGTTGGCTCTTGAAAGAATGATGAAAAAGGAGACATGTTACTGAGGATCTGAAAAATCATTAAAATGATTCTTGAAGCAAGAAAAAGTAGTGATTCAAAAAAAAAACGAAAAAAAAAGAAAGGAAAAAAGAAAGAAAAAGAAAGGAATAAAGTTGTGATCCAAGGAAAAAAGAGTGTGCTTAAGAACCCTGGACACCTCTAGTTGGGGACTCTAGCAAAGTTGAGTCACAATCTAAAAAGGTTCACCCAATTATGTGTCTGTGGCATGTATGTATCCGGTGGTAATACTGGAAGACAGAGTGCTTTGGGCCACAGCCAAGACTCAATAAGTAGCTGTGTTCAAGAATCATCATACTTAGCTAGGAGAATCAATAACACTATCTGGATTCTGAGTTCCTAAAGAAGCCAATCATTCTGAATTTCAAAGGATAGAGTGAGATGCCAAAACTATTCAGAGGCAAAAAGCTAAAAACCCCGCTCATCTAATTAATACTGATCTTCATAGATGTTTTTGGAATTCATTGCATATTCTCTTCTTTTTTATCTTATTTGATTTTCAGTTGCTTGAGGACAAGCAACAATTTAAGTTTGGTGTTGTGATGAGCGGATAATTTGTACGCTTTTTGGCATTGTTTTTAGTATGTTTTTAGTATATTTGGTTGAGTTTTTAGTATATTTTTATTAGTTTTTAGTTAAAATTCACTTTTTTGGACTTTACTATGAGTTTGTGTTTTTTTCTGTGATTTCAGGTATTTTCTGGCTGAAATTGAGGGACCTGAGCAAAAATCTGATTCAGAGACTGAAAAGGACTGCAGATGCTGTTGGATTCTGACCTCCCTGCACTCGAAGTGGATTTTCTGGAGCTACAGAAGCCCAATTGGCGCGCTCTCAACGGCGTTGGAAAGTAGACATCCTGGGCTTTCCAGCAATATATGATAGTCCATACTTTGCCCAAGATTTGATGGCCCAAACCGGCGTTCAAAGTCACCCTCAGAATTCCCAGCGTTAAACGCCGGAACTGGCACCTAAGTGGGAGTTAAACGCCCAAACTGGCACAAAAGCTGGCGTTTAACTCCAAGAAGAGTCTCTACACGAAAATGCTTCAATGCTCAGCCCAAGCACACACCAAGTGGGCCCGGAAGTGGATTTTTATGTCATTTACTCATCTCTGTACACCCTAGGCTACTAGTTCTCTATATATAGGACCTTTTACTATTGTATTTTCATCTTCTGATCTTTGGAATCGTTTGATCTTTAGATCTTTTGATCACTTTGGGAGGCTGGCCATTCGGCCATGCCTAGACCTTGTTCTTATGTATTTTTAACGGTGGAGTTTCTACACACCATAGATTAAGGTGTGGAGCTCTGCTGTACCTCGAGTATTAATGCAATTACTATTGTTCTTCTATTCAATTCCGCTTGTTCTCGTTCCAAGATATCACTTGTTCTTCAACTTGATGAATGTGATGATCCGTGACACTCATCATCATTCTCACCTATGAACGTGTGACTGACAACCACCTCCGTTCTACCTTAGATTGGGTGAATATCTCTTGGATTCCTGATACACGATGCATGGTTGATCGCCTGACAACCGAGCGCTCGCCTGACAAACGAGCCAGCCATTCCGTGAGATCAGAGTCTTCGTGGTATAGGCAAGAACTGATGGCGGCATTCAAGAGAATCCGGAAGGTCTAACCTTGTCTGTGGTATTCTGAGTAGGATTCAATGATTGAATGACTGTGACGTGCTTCAAACTCCTGAGGGCGGGGCGTTAGTGACAGACGCAAAAGAATCACTGGATTCTATTCCGGCCTAATTGAGAACCGACAGATGGATAGTCGTGCCGTGACAGGGTGCGTTGAACATTTCCACTGAGAGGATGGGAGGTAGCCACTGACAACGGTGAAACCCTTGCATAAGCTTGCCATGGAAAGGAGTAAGAAGGATTGGATGAAGACAGTAGGAAAGCAGAGAGACGGAAGGGACAAAGCATCTTCATACGCTTATCTGAAGCTCTCACCAATGATATACATAAGTATCTCTATCTTTATCTTTATGTTTCATTCATCATCTATACCCATTTGAGTCTGCCTGACTAAGATTTACAAGGTGACCATAGCTTGCTTCATACCAACAATCTCTGTGGGATCGACCCTTACTCGCGTAAGGTTTATTACTTGGACGACCCAGTACACTTTCTGGTTAGTTGCGCGAAGTTGTAGTGATCACAATTTCGTGCACCAAAGTGCATTGGGTCGTCCAAGTAATAAACCTTACGCGAGTAAGGGTCGATCCCATGGAGATTGTTGGTATGAAGCAAGCTATGGTCACCTTGTAAATCTCAGTCAGGAAAATTCAAATGGTCATGAATGATATATGAATAAAGCATAAAGATAGAGATACTTATGTAATTCATTGGTGAGAACTTCAGATAAGCGTATGGAGATGCTTTGTCCCTTCCGTCTCTTTGCTTTCCTACTGTCTTCATCCAATCTTTCTTACTCCTTTCCATGGCAAGCTGTATGTTGGGCATCACCGTTGTCAGTGGCTACAGTCCCGTCCTCTCAGTGAAAATGTTCAACGCACCCTGTCACGGCACGGCTAATCATCTGTCGGTTCTCAATCAGGTTGGAATAGAATCCATTGATTCTTTTGCGTCTGTCACTAACGCCCAGCCTTCAGGAGTTTGAAGCTCGTCACAATCATTCAATCATTGAATCCTACTCAGAATACCACAGACAAGGTTTAGACCTTTCGGATTCTCTTGAATGCCGCCATCAATTCTAGCTTATACCACGAAGATCCCGATTAAAGAATCCAAGAGATATCCACTCAATCTAAGGTAGAACGGAGGTGGTTGTCAGGCACACGTTCATAGGTGAGAATGATGATGAGTGTCACAGATCATCACATTCATCAAGTTGAGTAACAAGTGATATCTTAGAACAAGAACAAGCTGAATTGAATAGAAGAACAATAGTAATTGCATTAATACTCGAGGTACAGCAGAGCTCCACACCTTAATCTATGGTGTGTAGAAACTCCACCGTTGAAAATACATAAGAACAAGGTCTAGGCATGGCCATGAGGCCAGCCTCCCAATGATTTAAGAACTAGACGTCCAAAGATGAAAATACAATAGCAAAAGGTTCTATTTGTAGATAACTAGTAGCCTAGGGTTTACAGAAATGAGTAAATGACATAAAAATCTACTTCCGGGCCCACTTGGTGTGTGCTTGGGTTGAGAATTGAAGCATTTTCATGTAGAGACTTCTCTTGGAGTTAAACGCCAACTTTTGTGCCAGTTTGGGCGTTTAACTCCCATTCTTGTGCCAGTTCCGGCGTTTAACGCCGGGCATTCTTGAGCTGATTTGGAACGCCGGTTTGGGCCATCAAATCTCGGGCAAAGTATGGACTATTATACATTGCTGGAAAGCCCAGAATGTCTACTTTCCAACGCCGTTGAGAGCACGTCAATTGGGCTTCTGTAGCTCCAGAAAATCCACTTTGAGTGCAGGGAGGTCAGAATCCAACAGCATCTGCAGTCCTTTTCAGTCTCTGAATAAGATTTTTGCTCAGGTCCTTCAATTTCAGCCAGAAAATACCTGAAATCACAGAAAAACACACAAACTCATAGTAAAGTCCAGAAAAGTGAATTTTAACTAAAAACTAATAAAAATATACTAAAAACTAACTAAAACATACTAAAAACATACTAAAAATAATGTCAAAAAGCGTATAAATTATCCACTCATCAGAGCTCGTCGCAGAAAAAAAGAGACTAGTGCCAGCACTATTTTTCCTGGTAAGAACTCGCAACTACTGCTGCTCTTGCTCTGTGCTGCTCTCTTTTGCTCTCTGTTTTGTGGCTATTTATGGTGACTTTCTGTCCTCTAAAGCTGCTGTCGTTGAAGTCTAAGCCAACCTCTCCCTGCCCGCAATCCGTTCTACCTAGCATCCACGACCATTGTTTTCACTTTGTCAGGAGTCCAATTCCTACTAATTACGTCAAAAGTAAGGTAATGAATTTATTTTAAAAAATTACAGTTTCTAATATATGAATGTTCAAAAAGTGCATGAGTTGGTTGTGGCTGTGGTTTTGCAACGTTATTTGACATAGGGTCAAGTATCGATGCTTGTATGTTGTGTTTGAGGTCATTGTTGTTGCCTCAGAAATGGTGCGAAGCTGTGGTTGTAGTGAGCCGTGAGGAAAAAGGGGCGTTGACGCGTTTAGTTATGGGTTCGACTATTCGAGGTAGGAGAGTTTTTTTAAATTCATTTTACTTTCAAAAGTTGTTACAAGTCGATACTAATGCAAAAAGTATATTTTTGTGATTGAAAAAAATTTCATGCCCTAAGCTGTTCAAGCTGTGATGTTGATGGTTTGATGAACCAAAAGGGATTAAGAGAGGAAGAAAAATAAGTTCTTCTCATTTTAAAAAGAATGAAAAATTCTTTAAAAAATATTTGTTGAGTTATTACACTTTATATACTATGTACTCCCACTAAAGAAACACAAGAAGTAAGCCTACATCTACTATTGATAAAAAAATAATCTAGGTAATTCCGTCACACAAGCTAGAATTGTATAAATCTTACAATCCTAGCTTGGAAACATTAGTAAGAAAAGGACTCGATGGCAGAGCTTTAGTAAGAAAATTAGCAAGTTGGTCTTTAGAACGAACTGACATAAGATGAATGAGATTAGACAAATACTTTTTACGAATAATGTGACAGTCCACTTCAATGTGTTTAGTTCTTTCATGAAAGATGGGATTATTGGCAATGTGAATGGCTGACTGGTTGTCACAGAATAAAGTGATAGACTTTTGAAGCGGCAAACTAATAAAATTCATTAAGAAAGATAACCAACTAGCTTCACAAGTGGCAATAGCAAAAGACCTATAGTAAGCTTCTACAAAGGACTTAGCAACGGTGGTTTCCTTCTTACTCTTCCAGCTAATGAGAGAGTTCCCTAGCACGAAGAAATAATCGGAAATGGAATGACGAGTATCGGCACAGGTAGCCCAATCAGCATCGGCAAATCCGGTGAGATACAAATTAGAAGGAAAGGACAAGAATAGACTAGTTGCAGGCCTGCCTTTTAAATATCGGAGTATGCAGAAAGCAGCCTGTAGGTGAGAATTTGTCATCCAAAAATTGCTTGATGGAATTGATTTTGCCAATGTCATTCCTAGTTAAAATCAAGTAATCAACATATATTAGAATGACAGTGAAGTTTTTGGATTGTTTCTTGATGAAGAGGGAATGATTATAAAAAAACTGCTTATAACCAGCATCAACAAGAGTCTGAGTGAGCTTAATGTTCCATTGTCTGCTTGTTTGCTTAAGCCCATATAGAGACTTTTGCAATTTACAAACCAAACCTGGTTGTGACACAGCCAAACCGGGTAGTATCTTCATATAAACTTCCTTGTCCCAATTTCCATGAAGGAAGGTAGTATTGACATCTAGCTGTTTCAAATGCCATTTCTTTGCAGCTGCTGTTACTTATTATAAATTAATTTGCATCATTAGAATCTTCATGAAGAGTGTCAAAGTTAAAATGGTCAAAGAGTTAAAAAAGCAAAGTTTGAGTTGAATACAATAATCATCAATTTGCTAGATTTTGCTAGAAGCCAACATATTGGAAGTTTGAAGTTTTTTCAAGAATATTCAAGAGAATAGCACAACTACAACATGCTACAACATTGAAAAAATTCAAAATAAAATTGAATTGAAATAAGAAACCAAGCAACCTAAATTAGAAGATTATGGAAACTATATGAATGCAAGTTGTGTTTTTAACACAAGTTGAAGGAAGATTCATGAAGCCAACTCATGAAATGATAGTCATTACAAAATTGATTTGTGGTTCATAAATTATTATTTTAGTAGGAAGTATTGTCTATATAAAGGCACATATGCCTTGTGTATTGTGTGTATTCCATAAATGAAATGAATATATTTCTTTGAAATATTAGAAATTCTCTCTTTTTTTATGAGTGTTGGTGAGTTTGATAGATTGAAAATATGATAGTGTTAGTTATGAGAATGAGTGATCTTGGGACCAATTAAGTGTGTGTATTATACTTATATTTAGTATCAGAGCTGGTTAATCCAGCACCTGGTGTTTAAAAGTTTGTGAAGTGTGGAAGAGTTATCACATAGCTGTTGATTCATAGAGTCGGTATGACAAACACTTTTAATATTGTGTGGTCCGGCCCAAGTAAGATGGGAAACTTGATTATATTTATTGGGAGACTTTGATGTCTACCCATTTGAAGGTGCAGAACCTGTGAAATTTCATTGAACTGGGTTTGCAAGAAGGAGTGATGCTACCCAACAGAGGAGAGATCAATTGGCGCTATCTCAAATTCATCAAGATGTAGATTATACTGTGTTTGAAAAAATAGCAAATGCCAAAAGTGCAAAAGAAACATGGAACACATTGAAGCTGTCATATAAAGGCGTAGACAAATCTCAGAAAGCAAAGTTACAGTCTTTGGGAAGAGAATATGAAAGGTACGAGATGTCTAGCTCAGAAACTGTTGAGCAATATTTTACTCGTGTTACAGATCTTGTCAATAAGATGAGAGTCTGTGGAGAAGATATGACCGATAGCAAAGTGGTGGAGAAAATTCCTCGCACCATACCGATGAAGTATGACCATGTGGTGACTACGATACTAGAGTCCCACGATATGGACACCATGACGATTGCAGAGTTGCAGGGAACCATGGAAAGCCACATCAGCAGAATACTAGAGAAGTAAAAAAAATCAACCGAGGAAGCCCTGAAAAGTCGAGTGAATTTAAACAATGTTGTAGAATCAAGCCGTACACAAGAAAAACGAGGTCGTGGTTTTAATTTTCAAAGTAGAGGCAGAGAAAGTTTCATAGGAAGAGGTCGTGGCAATTACTACTAAGGAAGTTACAATAATTTTATACCACCTAATCAAGAAAGAGGTGGAACGAATTTCAGGCCTGTCAACCGAGGAAGAGGTCACGGCAATTTTTATCAAGAAAGAACCAATTTCAAATGCTTTGATTATGGAAAGTATAGACACAAAGCAGCAGATTGTAGATTCAAAATGGTGAATAACAATCAAGCACACGTTGTAGAAAATCAGCATCAAAATACTAATGATAATTCAGATACTTAAACTTTATTTTTTACAAGTAATTCATGTGCTGAAGATGAAAATATATGGTACTTGGATAATGCTTGTAGTAATCATATGTCTGGTAGAAAGGAGTTATTTTCTTCATTAAATAATTCAGTCAAACTATTATTGAAGTTTGGTAATAGTGCAAAGATCCCTATTGAAGAAAAATGGCACATACCAATTAGAATGAAGGATGGTTCTATGAGTTATATTTCTGATGTTTTCTATGCTCCTGAACATGATTACAATTTACTACGTATGAGGCAATTATCTGAGAAGGGATATAAGATAATAACTTATCGTTGATATTGCACTGTATTTGACAACAATGGAAAGTTCATAGATAAATCAAAGATGACTTCAAACAGAATGTTTCCATTAAAAATTCAATATGTTGTTAATCCCTCTTGCATGAGTTTTGTGATACTTGATGAAAACTGGCTGTGTGATAAATCCATATTTGATGATATATTTTGATTTGATTTGAGTGGATTTCATCACTTAAACCCACAGTTATTCATGTAAATAGCATACTTTTGTGTTCTCTCCCTTAATTGAGCTTAATTGTGAAAACATGCTATTTTGTGCTTATTTTAATCACTTTTATCCCAGTTTTATCCCATTCGATACCTTGATGGTTTGATGAGTGATTTCAGGTGTAATAGATTGGAATGGCTTGATAAGAGTGGAAAGAAAAGCATGAAATTGGGAGAAAATATGAAGAAAACAAAGGAGAAGCACACATTGGAGTGTGCGTGCGCACAACCTGCTATGCGTACGCACTAGAACCACAAAGCCATGTGTGTGTACGCACGACCTCCTGTGCGTGCACATAAGAAGAAAATTAGCAAGCGTTCATACGCACACGTCTGTGCGTACGCACAAGTCCCAACATGTGACTCACTTATTAGAAATCGCTGGGGGAAATTTCTGGGCCTCCAGAGCCCAGTTTTGGGACCTTCTGAAGCTGATTCTTGCTATATCAAAGAAGGCCTCACTTCATGTGAAGGGGGAGAGAGAAATTAGGGTTAGTTTAGCATTATGTAGGTTATTTTCTAGAGAGAGAAGCTTCCCATTCTCTCTAGAAATTAGGGTTCTTAGTTTACTTTCTTTGTAATTTTCCTTTTTAATTCTTGTTTTAATCTAGTTTTTTTTTCTACCTTTCTTTGTTCTCTTATCTTAATTTCTTTGTTAATATGTTAATTTCTCATTTCAGTTGTCTTTTATGTTTATACATACTCTTGTCATTTTAATTTACATTTAATGCAATTTATGTTTTATGTCTCTTTATTGTCTAATTGAGTTGTTATCTTACTTTACTTGTGATGAGCGGATAATTTATACGCTTTTTGGCATTGTTTTTAGGTAGTTTTTAATAAGTTTAAGCTACTTTTAGGGATGTTTTCCTTAGTTTTTATGTTAAATTCACATTTCTGGACTTTACTATGAGTTTGTGTGTTTTTCTGTGATTTCAGGTAAATTCTGACTGAAATTGAGGGATTTGAGCAAAACTCTGAAAAAGGCTGACAAAAGGACTGCTGATGCTGTTGGATTCTGACCTCCCTGCACTCGAAATGGATTTTCTGGAGCTACAGAACTCCAAATGGCGCGCTCTCAACAGCGTTGGAAAGTAGACATCCAGGGCTTTCCAGCAATATATAATAGTCCATGCTTTATTCGAAAAATGACGACGTAACTTGGCGTTAAACGCCAAGTTCATGCTGCTGTCTGGAGTTAAACGCCAAAAAAACGTCATGATCCGGAGTTGAACGCCCAAAACACGTCATAACTCAAAGTTCAACGCCAAGAAATGCCTCAGCTCGTGGATTGATCAAGCTCAGCCCAAGCACACACCAAGTGGGCCCCGGAAGTGGATTTATGCATCAATTACTTACTCATGTAAACCCTAGTAGCTAGTCTAGTATATATAGGACATTTATCTATTGTATTAGACATCTTTGGTCTCAGTTTTGTTTTATTCTTCATCTTAGGAGATCATTGATCACGGTTTAGGGGGCTGGCCATTCGGCCATGCCTGACCCTCTTTTACTTATGTATTTTCAACGGTGGAGTTTCTGCACACCATAGATTAAGGGTGTGGAGCTCTGCTGTACCTCAAGTATTAATGAAGTTCTATTTTCTTTTATTCGGTCTCTATCTTATTCTTATTCCAAGATATTCATTCGTACCCAAGAACATGATGAATGTGATGAGTTAGATAACCCTCATTATCATTCTCACTTATGAACGCGCGTGATTGACAACCACTTCCGTTCTACATGCAACACAAGCTTGAATGTATATCTCTTAGATTCCCCAACAGAATCTTCGTGGTATAAGCTAGATGGATGGCGGCATTTATGAGGATCCGGAAAGTCCAACCTTGTCTGTGGTGTTCCGAGTAGGATCCTGGGAATCCGGAAAGTCTACCTTGTCTGTGGTGTCCGAGTAGGATTCCGGTAATGAATGACTGTGACGTGCTTCAAACTTGTAACCTGCTGGGCGTAGTGACAACGCAAAAGAATCAATGGATTCTATTCCAGTAGGGGAGGGAACCAACCGGTGATTGGCCGTACTGTGACAGAGTGCGTGAGCATTAGCTTTCACTGCGAGGATGGGATGTAGCCATCAACCATGGGTGATGCCTCCAGACTGGTTAGCTGTGCGAGTGACATCCGCATAGGATATTTCTCCGAGAGGATTGAAAGTAGCCACAGTTGATGGTGAACCCCTATACAAAGCTTGCCATGGAAAGGAGTAAGAAGGATTGAGTAGAAGGAATAGGAGAGCAGGCGTCCGAGAGCTCTACAGCATCTCCATTCCGCTTATCTGAAATTCCTACCAATGAATCTACATAAGTATTTCTATCCCTTTTATTATGTATTTTCTTTTTATTTTATACTTTCAAACCCATAAACCTTTAATCCTCCTGACTGAGATCTACAAGGTGACCATAGCTTGCTTCATACCAACAATCTCTGTGGATTCGACCCTTACTCACGTAAGGTTATTACTTGGACGACCCAGTACACTTGCTGGTTAGTTGAACGGAGTTGTGAAGAAAATAAACAGTGCCATAAGAGTATACATCCTTTATAAACAAATAACAAGTGATCACAATTTCGTCCACCAAGTTTTTGGCGCCGTTGCCGGGGATTGTTCGAGTATGGACAACTGACGGTTCATCTTGTTGCTCAGATTAGGTAATTTTCTTTTCAAAAATCTTTTTCAAAATTTTTCTTTTTATTTTTCGTGTTTTTAAACTTTATTTTCGAAAAATAATAATAAAAATCCAAAAAAAATTAGAAAATCATAAAAACCAGAAATATTTTGTGTTCTTGTTTGAGTCTTGAGTTAATTTTTAAGTTTGGTGTCAATTGCATGCTTTTAAAGTTTTTCTTGCATTTTTTCGAAAATTCATGCATTCATAGTGTTCTTCATGATCTTCAAGTTGTTCTTGATAAGTCCTCTTGTTTGATCTTGATGATTTCTTGTTTTGTGTTGTTTGTTGTTTTTCATGTGCATTTTTGCATTCATATTTTCCATGCATTAAAAATTTCTAAGTTTGGTGTCTTGCATGATTTCTTTGCATTAAAAATTTTTCAAAATTATGTTCTTGATGTTCATCATGATCTTCAAAGTGTTCTTGGTGTTCATCTTGACATTCATAGCATTCTTGCATGCATCTTGTGTCTTGATCTAAAATTTTCATGTTTTGGGTCATTTTTGTGTTTTTCTTTAAAAATTTAAAAATCAAAAATATCTTTTCCTTATTTCCCTCCAAAAATTTCGAAATTTTGGGTTGACTTGGTCAAATATTTTCAAAATTAGTTGTTTCTTACAAGTCAAGTCAAAATTTCAATTTTAAAAATCTTATCTTTTCAAAATCTTTTTCAAAAATCATATCTTTTTCATTTTTTTTTCCTATTTTTCGAAAATTTCAAAGATCTTTTTCAAATTATTTTCAAAATCTTTTTCTTATCTTTATATGTAATTTTCGAAAATTCACTAATAATTAATGTGATTGGTTCAAAAATTTGAAGTTTGTTACTTTCTTGTTAAGAAAGGTTTAATTTTTAAATTCTAGAATCTTATCTTGTAGTTTCTTGTTAGTGAAGTAAATAATTTCAGAAATTTTTAAATTAAATCTTTTTTATATTTTATTTTATCTTTTTCAAAAATTTTTTATCATTTTTCAAAATTTTGATTTTAAAATATCTTATCTAACTTCCTATCTTCTTATCTTTTTCAAAATTCGATTTCAAATCTTTTTCAATCAACTAACTAACTTTTTGTTTGCTTCTTATCTTTTTCAAAACCACCTAACTACTTCTCTCTCTTCTATTTTCGAAAATATCTCCCTCCTTTTTCAAAAATTCTTTTTAATTAATTAATTGTTTCATGTTTTAATTTTAATTACATTTTGTCTTTGATTTTCGAAAATTACTAACCATCTTTTCAAATTTATTTTCGAATTCTTCCTTCTCTTCTCCTCTTCTATTTAATTAATTAATTACTAACACTTCTCTTCACCTCTCTTCCTCCATAAATCCGAAACCTTCCATCCCCATTCTTCTACCCCTTTCTTCTTCTACTAACATAAGGGAATCTCTATACTGTGACATAGAGGATTCCTCTTTCTATTCTTGTTCTCTTCTCTTTTTATATGAGCAGGAACAGGGATAAAGGCACTCTTGTTGAAATTGATCCAGAACCTGAAAGGACTCTGAAGAGAAAATTAAAAGAAGCCAAATTACAACAATCCAAAAACATCTTTAAGAGAAACAACCTTTCAGAAATTTTCGAACAAGAGAAGGACATGGCAGAAGAAAATAATAATAATAATGCAAGGAGAATGCTTGGTGACTTCACCAAGCCAACATCCAAGTTTGATGGAAGAAGCATCTCCATTCCTGCCATTGGAGCCAATAATTTTGAGCTTAAGCCTCAACTAGTTGCTTTAATGCAACAAAACTGCAAGTTTTATGGACTTCCATCTGAAGATCCCTATCAGTTTTTAACTGAGTTCTTGCAGATCTGTGACACTGTAAAGACAAATGGAGTTAATCCTGAAGTCTACAGACTCTTGCTTTTCCCTTTTGCTGTAAGAGACAGAGCTAGAGTATGGTTGGATTCACAACCCAAGGATAGCCTGGACTCATGGGATAAGCTTGTCACTGCATTCTTAGATAAGTTCTTTCCTCCTCAAAAGCTGAGCAAGCTGAGAGTGGATGTTCAAACCTTCAAACAAAAAGATGGTGAATCCCTCTATGAAGCTTGGGAAAGATACAAGCAGTTGACCAAGAGATGTCCATCTGACATGTTCTCAGAATGGACCATATTAGATATATTCTATTATGGTCTCTCTGAATTTTCGAAAATGTCATTGGACCATTCTGCAGGTGGATCTATTCACCTGAAGAAAACGCCTGAAGAGGCTCAAGAACTCATTGACATGGTTGCAAACAACCAGTTCATGTACACTTCTGAGAGGAATTCCGTGAATAATGGGGTACCTCAGAAGAAAGGAGTTCTTGAAATTGATGCTCTGAATGCCATATTGGCTCAGAACAAAGTGTTGACTCAACAGGTCAACATGATCTCTCAAAATCTGAATGGATTGCAACACGCATCCAACAGTACTAGAGAGGCAGCTTCTGAAGAAGCTTATGATCCTGAGAACCCTGCCATGGCAGAGGTTAATTACATGGGTGAACCTTATGGAAACACCTATAACTCATCATGGAGAAATCATCCAAATTTCTCATGGAAGGATCAACAAAAACCTCAATAAGGTTTTAACAATGGTGGACGCAACAGGCTGAATAATAGTAAGCCATATCCATCATCTTCTCAGCAACAGACAGAGAATTCTGAACAAAACACTTCTAATTTAGCCAATATAGTCTCTGATCTGTCAAAAGCCACTTTCAGTTTCATGAATGAAACCAGATCCTCCATTAGAAATTTAGAGGCACAAGTGGGCCAGCTGAGTAAGAAAGTCATTGACACTCCTCCCAGTACTCTCCCAAGTAATACAGAAGAAAATCCAAAAGGAGAGTGCAAGGCCATTGATTTAATCAAAGTGGCCGAATGCACCAAGGAGGAAGAGGACGAAAATCCCAGTGAGGAAGACCTCCTGGGACGTTCCTCAAGCAAGAAGGAGTTTCCTATTAAGGATCCTGAGGAATATGAGGCTCATCTAGGGACCATAGAGATTCCTTTAAATCTCCTTCTGCCATTCATGAGCTCTGAAGAATATTCATCCTCTGAAGAGGATGAAGATGTGACTGGAGAGCAAGCTGCTCTATATTTAGGAGCTATCATGAAGCTGAATGCCAAGCTGTTTGGTAATGAGACCTGGGAAAGTGAACCTCCCTTGCTCCTTAGTGAACTAGATACTTGGATTCAGAGAACTCTACCTCAAAAGAAACAAGATCCTGGCAAGTTTCTAATACCTTGTACCATTGGCACCATGAGCTTTGAAAAAGCTCTATGTGATCTTGGGTCAGGAATAAATCTAATGCCACTCTCTGTCATGGAGAAGCTGGGAATCATTGAGGTACAACCTGCCTTGTTCTCATTACAATTGGCAGATAAGTCCATAAGACAAGCCTATGGAATAGTGGAGGACGTGCTAGTAAAGGTTGAAGGCCTTTACATCCCTACTGATTTCATAATCCTAGACACTAGGAAGGAAGATGATGAATGCATCATCCTAGGAAGACCTTTCCTAGCCACAGCAGGAGCTGTGATAGATGTCAACAGAGGTGAGTTAGTCCTTCAATTGAATGGGGACTACCTTGTGTTTCAGGCACATGGCCATCCCTCTGTGACAAAAGAGAGTAAGCATGAAGAGCTTCTCTCAGTTCAGAGTCAAGAAGAGCCCACACAGTCAAACTCTAAGTTTGGTGTTGTGAGGCCACAACCAAACTATAAGTTTGGTGTTCAAACCCCATATCCAAACTCTAAGTTTGGTGTTGGGAATACCACACTTAAGTTGACCTGATCACCTTGTGGCTCCAAGAGAGCCACTGTCAAGCTATTGACATTAAAGAAGCGCTTGTTAGGAGGTAACCCAATTTTATTTATCTAATTTTATTTTATTTTGTTATTTTTATGTTTAATTAGGTACATGATCATGAGAAGTCACGAAAAAATCAAAAAAATTAAAAACAGAGTCAAAAACAGAAGAAAAAAATTTTCACCCTGGAGGCAGCACGGGCTGGCGTTCAACGCCCAGAAGGTGCATCTGGCCGGCGTTCAACGCCAGAACAGAGCACCATTCTGGCGCTGAACGCCCAAAACAAGCTACATCCTGGCGTTTAACGCCAGAATGCGCACACAGAGGACAATCTGGCGCTGAACGCCAGAAACAAGCTTGAAACTGGCGTTCAACGCCAGAAACAAGCATTACATGGGCGTTTAACGCCCAGAACATGCACCAATGGGCGTTTGAACGCCAGAATGATGCATGAAGGCATTTTACATGCCTATTTGGTGCAATGATGGAATTCCTTGACACCTCAGGATCTGTGGACCCCCACAGGATCACCTCAAGGATCTGTGAACCTCACAGGATCCCCACATACCTCGCCCTATCTCTCTATATTCATGGTCATCCCTTCTGTTTTTCATTCACCACTCACCCTTTCCCATAAACCCCACTCTTCAAAATTCTTTCCCACCCAATCCCACCCATATAGCCAAATCCATCTCCCCTCACTCTCCTCCATTTTCTTCTTCTTCTACTTTTCTTTTCTTTCTTGCTCGAGGGCGAGCAATATTTTAAGTTTGGTGTGGTAAAAGCATAGCTTTTTTTTTTGCTTTTCCATTACCATTAATGGCACCTAAAGCCAGAGAAACCTCAAAGGGAAGACAAAAAGCTTCCACCTCTGAGTCTTGGGAGATGGAATAACTCATGTAAGCTGGAATAGCTCAGTTGGTTAGAACATGTGGCTGCAAATCAAGAGATCCCTGAGATACCTCAGGGGATAAGTTGTCCTCCACACAATTATTGGAAGCAACTAAGGGTGGAACATCATGAGCACTCCATCATTCTCCAAGAAATAAGAGAAGATCAAAGAGCAATGAGGGAGGAGCAACAAAGGCAAGGAAGAGATATAGAGGAGCTCAAAGAGCACCATTGGACCTTCAAGAAGGCACCACCCTCACTCAGGTGGATTCATTCCTTGTTCTTTATTTCCTTCCGTTTTTCGATTTTTAGTATTGTGTTTATCTATGTTTTGTGTCTTTCTTTCATGATCATTAGTGTGTAACCATGCCTTAAAGCTATGAAATAAAATCCATTAGTCCTTCACCTCTCTTAAAAGAAAAATGTTTTAATTCAAAAGAACAAGAAGTACATAATTTTCGAAATTATTATTGAATTTAATTTAATTATATTGATGTGGTGACATTAATTTTTGTTTTCTGAATGAATGATTGAACAGTGCATATGTCTTTTGATATTGTTGTTTATGAGTGTTAAAATTGTTGGCTCTTGAAAGAATGATGAACAAAGAGAAATGTTATTGATGATCTGAAAAACATCATGAAATTGATTCTTGAAGCAAGAAAAAGCAGTGAAAAAAAAAAAAGTGGCGAAAATTTTAAGAAGCAAGGATCCAAGGCTTTGAGCATTAATGGATAGGAGGGCCCAAGGAAATTAAAATCCAGGCCTAAGCGGCTAACCCAAGCTGTCCCTAACCATGTGCTTGTGTCATGAAGGTCCAAGTGAAAAGCTTGAGACTGAGTGGTTAAAGTCGTGATCCAAAGCAAAAGAGTGTGCTTAAGAGCTCTGGACACCACTAACTGGGGACTTTAGCAAAGCTGAGTCACAATCTGAAAAGGTTCACCCAGTTATGTGTCTGTGGCATTTGTGTATCCGGTGGTAATACTGGAAGACAAAGTGCTTAGGGCCACAGCCAAGACTCATAAGTAGCTGTGTTCAAGAATCAACATGCTTAACTAGGAAAGTCAATAACACTATCTGAAATTCTAAGTTCCTAAAGAAGCCAACCACTCTGAACTTCAAAGGAAAAAGTGAGATGCCAAAACTGTTCAGAAGCAAAAAGCTACAAGTCCCGCTCATGTAATTAAATTAATATTCATTGATATTTTGGACTTTATAGTATATTCTCTTCTTTTTATCCTATTTGATTTTCAGTTGCTTGGGGACAAGCAACAATTTAAGTTTGGTGTTGTGATGAGCGGATAATTTATACGCTTTTTGGCATTGTTTTTAGGTAGTTTTTAATAAGTTTAAGCTACTTTTAGGGATGTTTTCCTTAGTTTTTATGTTAAATTCACATTTCTGGACTTTACTATGAGTTTGTGTGTTTTTCTGTGATTTCAGGTAAATTCTGACTGAAATTGAGGGATTTGAGCAAAACTCTGAAAAAGGCTGACAAAAGGACTGCTGATGCTGTTGGATTCTGACCTCCCTGCACTCGAAATGGATTTTCTGGAGCTACAGAACTCCAAATGGCGCGCTCTCAACGGCGTTAGAAAGTAGACATCCAGGGCTTTCCAGCAATATATAATAGTCCATGCTTTATTCGAAAAATGACGACGTAACTTGGCGTTAAACGCCAAGTTCATGCTGCTGTCTGGAGTTAAACGCCAAAAAAACGTCATGATCCGGAGTTGAACGCCCAAAACACGTCATAACTCAAAGTTCAACGCCAAGAAATGCCTCAGCTCGTGGATTGATCAAGCTCAGCCCAAGCACACACCAAGTGGGCCCCGGAAGTGGATTTATGCATCAATTACTTACTCATGTAAACCCTAGTAGCTAGTCTAGTATATATAGGACATTTATCTATTGTATTAGACATCTTTGGTCTCAGTTTTGTTTTATTCTTCATCTTAGGAGATCATTGATCACGGTTTAGGGGGCTGGCCATTCGGCCATGCCTGACCCTCTTTTACTTATGTATTTTCAACGGTGGAGTTTCTGCACACCATAGATTAAGGGTGTGGAGCTCTGCTGTACCTCAAGTATTAATGAAGTTCTATTTTCTTTTATTCGGTCTCTATCTTATTCTTATTCCAAGATATTCATTCGTACCCAAGAACATGATGAATGTGATGAGTTAGATAACCCTCATTATCATTCTCACTTATGAACGCGCGTGATTGACAACCACTTCCGTTCTACATGCAACACAAGCTTGAATGTATATCTCTTAGATTCCTCAACAGAATCTTCGTGGTATAAGCTAGATGGATGGCGGCATTTATGAGGATCCGGAAAGTCCAACCTTGTCTGTGGTGTTCCGAGTAGGATCCTGGGAATCCGGAAAGTCTACCTTGTCTGTGGTGTCCGAGTAGGATTCCGGTAATGAATGACTGTGACGTGCTTCAAACTTGTAACCTGCTGGGCGTAGTGACAACGCAAAAGAATCAATGGATTCTATTCCAGTAGGGGAGGGAACCAACCGGTGATTGGCCGTACTGTGACAGAGTGCGTGAGCATTAGCTTTCACTGCGAGGATGGGATGTAGCCATCAACCATGGGTGATGCCTCCAGACTGGTTAGCTGTGCGAGTGACATCCGCATAGGATATTTCCCCGAGAGGATTGAAAGTAGCCACAGTTGATGGTGAACCCCTATACAAAGCTTGCTATGGAAAGGAGTAAGAAGGATTGAGTAGAAGGAATAGGAGAGCAGGCGTCCGAGAGCTCTACAGCATCTCCATTCCGCTTATCTGAAATTCCTACCAATGAATCTACATAAGTATTTCTATCCCTTTTATTATGTATTTTCTTTTTATTTTATACTTTCAAACCCATAAACCTTTAATCCTCCTGACTGAGATCTACAAGGTGACCATAGCTTGCTTCATACCAACAATCTCTGTGGATTCGACCCTTACTCACGTAAGGTTATTACTTGGACGACCCAGTACACTTGCTGGTTAGTTGAACGGAGTTGTGAAGAAAATAAACAGTGCCATAAGAGTATACATCCTTTATAAACAAATAACAAGTGATCACAATTTCGTCCACCAACTTGCTTTTGGTAGTTGTAGTTTTTATTATTCCTTGTTATTTTATCATGCTTTATTTTCATGCCTCCCAAGTGTTTGATAAAATGCTTAAATTGGTTTTAGCCTAGTTTTTTTCTCGCTCTTGGTTGAGAGATTGTGTGGTTTAGGTGAACTTGAGTGGTGGATGTCCATTTCACATTGTGTGAGGATTGTTAATTAATTTGGTTTCCCTTGACTCTAAGTGACCAATAAATAGTGTTGACTTAGGACTTAAGGATTGAGATTAATTATGCCTAGTTGACTTATCCTCGATGTAGGGTTGACTAATTAGGATTAATCCACACACAATTACCATGTTTGTGGTCCACAACTATGATAACAAGCCTTAACTACCCAATTCTCACCAAGAGCCCTTTTTACAATCTAATTTCCATTTTCATTGCTTTAATTGCTTTCTCATTTGATTACTTGCATGCCTATTTACTTTCTTGCCTTTTTATTCTCTTGCCATTTACACTTCTTGCCTCTCTTGCCAATCGATCTCCCTTGTTCCCTCATAGCCAATGATGACACTTAATTGCAACTCCTAGGGAAGACGACCCGAGGTTTGATTACTTTCGATTATTTTAATTTGAATTTAACATTTGATCAAGAGAATTCATTGTTGGTTTGGACTATGCTACTAACGAATTGATTCTTGTTTTAATTGATTCCAAACTATACAATAAAACTCTCTTATCACTGTGGCATATGCGGTTTAGACATTTTGATTTTTCTGGCTTGAACTACCTGTCAAGAAAAGAACTTGTTTCTGGTCTACCACGGGTTTATATTCCCAATTTTTTTTATGAGATTTGTCAACTAGAAAAGAAGCACATAGATCCATTCCCTACAAGAAATTCATGGAGATTTAGAAGATTACTTGAAATTATACGTTCAGATCTCTGTTCTGTAGAAATTTCAAGTAACGGTGGTAGTAGGTACTTTATCATTTTATTGATGATTTTAGTAGATATTTATGGGTATACTTTCTGAAGAAAAAATCAGAAGCATGTGATGTCTTTAAGATATTCAAGGCATTTGTCGAAAAACAAAGTGGTTGTAAAATCGAAATTCTCAGAACAGATAGAGGAACAGAATATCTTGCGTGTTCAGATTACTTTAAGCAACACAGAATTCAACACCAACTAACAACTAGATATACTTCTCAACAAAATGGAGTTGTAGAAAGAAAGAATAGAACCATTATGGATATGGTCAGATGCATGCTCAAGTAAAAACAAATGCCTAAATAATTTTGGGCAAAAGCAGTCGAAACATCAGTTCATATTTTAAACAGGTGTCCAACAAAGAGTGTTTAAGATAAAACTCCAGAGGAAGCTTGGAGTAGAAAACGGCCTTCCATCCATCATTTCAGAGTCTTTGGGTGTATAGCTTATGCCTACGTACCAGATCAATAAAGGAAGAAGTTAGTTGACAAAGGCAAGAAGTGTATCTTTATGGGCTATAGCACAGACTGAAAAGCATACAAGCTATATAATCCAGAAACAAAGAAAGTAATCATCAGTAGAGATGTGATGTTTGACGAGAAAGGCATGTGGGACTGGGATACAAAGATAGAAAACAGCTAATTATAATTTCAAATACATGTGATGATGAAGAAGAAAGATAACTGGACACAACTGAACAACCAGAATCATCTAGAAGACCTCAAAGAGAATGGAGACTACCTGATAGATTAGCAGATTATGAAGTTGGCAATGACAACGATCTATTTTCAAATTGTGATCCGTTGAACTTTGAAGAAGCCTCTGAAGACAACAAATTGGAAGCAAGCAATGGATGATGAGATTCATGCTATTGAGAAGAATGACACATGGGAGCTGACAGATTTGCTAGCAAATAAGAAGCCGATTGGAGTAAAGTGGGTTTACAAAACTAAGTACAAATCCAACGGTGAAGTTGATTGTTTCAAAGCAAGATTAGTTGCTAAGGGATACAAACAAAAGCCAAGCATCAATTATTTTGAAGTATTTACTTCTGTTGCTAGATTAGATAGTATTCGTATGATTATTTCACTATCGGCTCAAAATAAGTGAAAGATACATCAAATGGATATTAAGTCTGCATTTCTAAATGGCACTTTAGAAGAAGAAGTGTATGTTGAGCAACCTACAGGATATAAAGTTCTTGGAGAAGAAGATAAAGTTTAAATGTTGAAGAAAGCTTTGTACAGGTTAAAGCAAGCACCAAGATCATGGTACAAGAAGATTGCTTCTTATTTCACTCAGAATGGTTTCAAAAGATGTCCATTTAAGCATACGCTTTATATCAAGTTCGTTGAACCTGGAGATATCTTGATCGTGTGTCTTTATGTTGATGATTTAATCTTTACTAAAAACAATTTGAAGATAATTGTAGAATTTAGGGAGGCTATGATAAAGCACTATGAAATGATGGATATGAACTTGATGTCTTATTTTCTTGGCATCGAAGTTCTTCTAAAAGATGATAGAATTTTCATTTCTCAAAGAAAATATGCAAATGATATTTTGAAGAAATTTCAGATAGAACATTCAAAGCCAGTTTCTACTCCAGTCAAAGAGAAGTTCAAGTTGTTGAGAAAAGATAAAGGAAGAACAACAAATTCTACATATTACAAAAGCTTGATTGGAAGTTTGAGGTACTTAACTACAACCAGATTAGATATTATGTTTGGAGTTGGTTTGCTTAGCAAATTTATAGAGGAACCTTGTACCAACCATTTGCAAGCAGCAAAACGGATTCTTCGATATATCAAAGGTACTTTAAATGATGGTATTTATTATGAAAATACTAATGAAGTGAATCTTGTTGATTACACTAACAGTGATTGGGCTGGAGATATAGAAACAAGAAAAAGTACTTCAAAATTTGCATTTCATCTTGGTTCTAGTGCAATTTCATGGTCATCAAAGAAACAACCAGTAGTAGCTCTTTCTACAGCAGAAGTAGAATATATAGACGTAGCAAGTTGTGCAACACAAGCAGTTTGGCTAAGAAGAATTCTTGAGGAATTGAATGAGAAACAAAGTACTCCAACAACAATATTTTGCGATAACAAGTTTGCTATTGCACTTTACAAAAATCCAGTATTCCATGGAAGATCAAAGCATATTGATATTCAGGTTCATATAATCAGAGAGTTGGTAAATGAAAAAAAGTTGAGATCGACTATTGTCCTACAGAGGACTAAGTTGCAGCTATCTATACAAAACCGTTAAAGACAGAGTTATTTACAAGTTGAAAAAGATGCTTGGAATAATTAATTCTGTAAGCTTGATTTAAGAGAGGCAATGTTATTCATTATAAATCAATTTACATCATTAGAATCGTCGTGAAGAGTGTTGAAGTCAAAATGGTCAAAGAGTTAAAGAAGCAAAGTTTAAGTTGAATACAATAATCATTAATTTGTTAGATTTTGGTAGAAGCTAACATGTTGAAAGTTTGAAGATTTTTCAAGAATATTCAAGAGAGTAGTACAACTACAACATGCTACAACATTGAAGAAATTCAAAATCAAATTGAATTGAAATTGGAAACCAAGCAACCTAAATTAGAAGATTATGAAAACTACGTGAATGCAAGTTGTGTTTCTAGCACAAGTTGAAGGAATATTCATGAAGCCAACTCATGAAATGGTGGTCATTAAAAAATTGATTTGTGATTCATAAATTATTATTTTAGTAGGAAGCGTTGCCTATATAAAGGCACATATGCCTTGTGTATTGTGTGTGTTCTATAAATGAAATGAATAAGTTTCTTTGAAATATTAGAAATTCTCTCCTTATTATTATGAGTGTTGGTGAGTTTGAGAGATTGAAAATATGATAGTGTTACTTATGAGAATGAGCGATCTTGGGACCAATTAAGTGTGGGTATTATACTTACAGCTGCTAATGCTAACATTACTCGTAGAGTAGTCATTTTGACAACTGGACTAAAAGTACCACCGTAATCCACTCCTTGCACTTGAGTGAATCCTTTTACAACTAGCCTTGTTTTGTGCCTTTTTATGGTGCCATCGAGATTGAATTTTACCCGAAAAATCCATTTACAACCCACAGCCTTCTTGCCTTTTGGGAGTTTAGTGAGACACCAAGTTCTGTTCTGATCTAGAGCTATCAATTTAACTTGTATTTCTTTTCTCCAACATTCATGTGCAGCCACTTTCTCATAAGTGCTAGGTTCTTATTTGAGGTGATGGCTACAGAAAGGGACTTATATTTTGGGGTTAGTTTATCACATGACAAGTGTTGTGAGATAGGATATAAAGAGTTAGAGTTGACAAAGTTGCTAGAGTGAGCTGCGTGGGTTATCATACAATGGTAGTCCTTCAAATAAGCAGGTGATTTCTTGAATCTTTCATATTTTCTAGTGATGCAGTCATGTGTGATGTCGTAGTTTTGTGATGCAGGTGCATTGTTAGTGTGTGGTAATTGGTGCAATGGTGTATGAAGAATTTGGTGAGTGCATTGAACTTGAGAAATGTTCATTTAAATCTGTGAGTGTAGTATGTATGGGTGATTGCAAATGATGTGTGAATGGTGTATCATATTGAAAAAGATCAATGTATTGTGGAGTAAGGGTGGGTACTGCAAGAATGTCAGTGCTAGTGGAATGTGAAAATGGAACATGAGTTTCATAGAAAGTTACATTTCTAGATATAAAAATTTCTTTTAATTTTAAATCAATAAGTTGAAAATCCTTTGTTCCTAATTTAAAACCAAGAAAAGTTGTTTTCCTGGTTCCTGGGTCTAATTTTATTCTTGAATTTGTTAATGTGAAGGCATATGCAAGAGAGCCAAATACTCTTAAATATAAAAGGTTAGGTAAGTTACCATACAAAACCTTATATAGACTAGCATTATCCAATTTAGTGCTGGGCAGCGTATTAATTTGGTGAATAGCGTGAGTAACTACGTATTACCAAAAATAATTTGGAATTCCTTATTGAAATAACAGTGCTCTAACAACACCTAAAATGTGCTGGTGTGTTCACTCTACAATCTCATTTTGCTCTGGTATTTCTACACAAGGAGTTTGGTGTAAAATGCCAGTTGATGCAAAAACAAAAGATTTTAGAGTGAATTCTAGCCCATTGTCAGTCCTTATTCTGGCTGATATTGAGGAGCTTTGGCAAAGTCTGATTTAGAAGCAAGGAAAGCGTAGTAGATGCTGTCAGATTCTGACCTTCATGCACTCAAACGAACATTTCTGGAGCTACAAAAGTCCAAATAACGTTTTCTCAATGGAATTGGAAAGATAACTTCTAGAGCTTTCCAGAAATATATAATGGTATATACTTTTTCTTGAAGGCGCCTGCCCATATTAGGCATTGAACGCCAAGGAACTACCCCGTGGCTGGCGTTCAACGCCCCAAGGAGACAAGCCAGCATTGAACGCCCAAGAACCACCCCCTTTGGGGTGTTCAACGACCACCAAGAAGAAAGGCAGCGCCAATCACAACTTAATGGGCGTTCAATGCCCATTCCTCAAAGTTGGACGCCAAGCTCAGTCCAAGTACTCAACCAAAGTGGTTCCAAGGATGGATTTTCGCACCTCTAGTCTAGTCTGTCTTACTTTTTGTACTTCTTAGTTATTAGATTAGTATTTAAAGGGGAAGATCACTGGTGCACGAATTTGCAATCCGTACAACTAACCAGCAAGTGCACTGGGTCGTCCAAGTAATACCTTACGTGAGTAAGGGTCGATCCCACGGAGATTATTGGTTTGAAGCAAGCTATGTTTATTTTATTAATCTTAGTCAGGATACCAATAGAGTTCTTTAGCCTCGTATAAAGTAAAAAGGGCATAAAATAAATAGTTGTTACTTGTTATGCAGTAATGGGGAATATGTTGGAGTTTTGGAGATGCTTTGTCCTCTGAATTTCTGCAATGTAATATTCAACTCAATTGTTTGTAAAGCCCATCTACGGCAAGCTGTATGTAGGGTGTCACCATTGTCAGTGGCTACATCCCATCCTCTCAGTGAAAACGGTCCAGATGCTCTGTCACAGCACGGCTAATCAGCTGTTGGTTCTCGATCATGTTGGAATAGGACTCATTGATCCTTTTGCGTTTGTCATCACGCCCAGCAATCGCGAGTTTGAAGCTCGTTACAGCCATTCGATCCTTGAATCCTACTTGGAATACCACAGACAAGGTTTAGACCTTCCGGATTCTCAAGAGTGGCCGCCATCAATTCTAGCTTATACCGCGGAGATTCTGATTAAGGAATCTAAGAGAAGCTCATTCAGTCTGATGTAGAACGGAGGTGTTTGTCAGGCATACGTTCATAGATTGAGGGAGGTGATGAGTATCACGGATCATCACCTCCTTCATAATTAAGCGCGAATAAACATCTTAGATCGGAACACACACACGTTTGAGTGAAATAGAAACAATTGCATTAATTCATCGAGACGCTGCAGAGCTCCTCACCCCCAACAATGGAGTTTACAGACTCATGCCGTCAAATTGTATAAAGTTCAGATCTAAAAATGTCATGAGGTCCAAAATCAGTCTCTAAAAGTTGTTTAAATAGTAAACTAGTAACCTAGGTTTACAGAAAATGAGTAAACAAAGATAATTGGTGCAGAAATCCACTTCTGGGGCCCACTTGGTGTGTGCTGGGGCTGAGACTAAAGCTATCCACGAGCTGAGGCTTTTCTTGGAGTTGAACTCCAAGTTATAACGTGTTTTGGGCGTTCAACTCCGGATCATGACGTGTTTCTAGCGTTTAACTCCAGACAGCAGCATATACTTGGCGTTCAACGCCAAGTTACGTCGTCTATCTTCGCGCAAAGTATGGACTATTATATATTGCTAGAAAGCCCTGGATGTCTACTTTCCAACGCTGTTAAGAGCGCGCCAATTGGACTCCTATAGCTCCAGAAAATCCATTTCGAGTGCAGGGAGGTCAAAATCCAACAGCATCAGCAGTCCTTTTTCAGCCTAACTCAGATTTTTGCTCAGCTCCCTCAATTTCAGTCAGAAAATACCTGAAATCACAAAAAAACACACAAACTCATAGTAAAGTCCAGAAATATGATTTTTGCCTAAAAACCAATAATATTCTACTAAAAACTAATTAAAACATGCTAAAATCTACATGAAATTACCCCTAAAAAGCGTATAAAATATCCGTTCATCACAACACCAAACTTAAACTGTTGCTTGCCCCCAAGCAACTAGATGAATAAAAGAGGATAAAAAGAAATCAAGAAGCAATAATATCTCAGAGTTTTAAGTGAAGCTCAGATTCTAATTAGATGAGCGGGGCTAGTAGCTTTTTACTTCCAAACAATTTTGGCATCTCACTTTATCCTTTGAAATTCAGAATAATTGGCATCCATAGGAACTCAAAATTCAGATAATATTATTGATTTTCCTAGTTAAGTATGTTGATTCTTGAACACAGCTACTTTTATGAGTCTTGGCCGTGGCCCTAAGCACTTTGTTTTCCAGTATTACCACCGGATACATAAATGCCACAGACACATGACTGGGTGAACCTTTTCAGATTGTGACTCAGCTTTGCTAGAGTCCCCAGTGAGAGGTGTCCAGAGCTCTTAAGCACACTCCTTTGCTTTGGATCACGACTTTAACCACTCAGTCTCAAGCTTTTCACTTGGACCTGCATGCCACAAGCACATGGTTAGGGACAGCTTGATTTAGCCGCTTAGGCCTAGAACTACTTCCTTGGGCCCTCCTATCCACTGATGCTCAAAGCCTTGGATCCTCTTCTTAATCCAATGATCTCTTGTAAAAAATTTTTTTTCATTGCTTTTTCTTGCTTCAAGAATCAAATTCATAATTTTTCAGATCATCAATAGTATTTTTCGTGTTCCTCATTCTTTCAGGAGCCAATATTCATAAAATTCAAGATAAAAATTGTGCACTGTTCAAGCATTCATTCAGAGAACAAAAAGTATTTCCACCACATATAGTTAATTATGATTTTTATTATTAAAAACTCGAAAAAATAAATTGCTTCTTTATTCTAATTATCTACTATTTTATTCATGCCTGATGATGATGAGAAAAATAAATTATAACTTAATTAGAAATAAAATCAGAATAGATATACTAATTACTACTACTACAACTATATATATATATATATATATATATATCTCCTAAGGTAAATTTCTATAATAACACTATCACAGAGTTAAAGCTAAAATTAGAACTCAACAACCTGTGTTTTGAGAAGTAGATGTTCCTCTAATCTGTGGGGTGCTTTTCAAGGATTAATTTCTGGCGCTTCAGCTCCCTTAGATCACGCCCTTGCTCTTCTTGTTCCTTAAACAGTTTGCAAAGCATGCTACTTTGATGGTTCTGTTCTTCCTTTATTTGGTCCATAGCTTCTTGCAATTTGGAGATAGATGCTTCAATATGTTCCCAATATTCGAATTGAGGAAGTTCTGGGAGGACTTCCTGTGCTCTCCTCTTGATTGGATCATCCTGCAGCTGTTGTCTATCCATTGATATTCTAGTGATTGGCCTTTCAATTGAGATATACTCTGTTATTCCCATCTTCACTCCGGCATCTCTGCAGAGCATAGAAATTAGGCTTGGATAGGCCAATCTGGCATCCTTGGAATTCCTGTTTGCTATTTTGTATAGTTCACACGAGATCAGTTGATGGACTTCTACTTCTTTTCCCAACATGATGCAGTGAATCATCACTGCTCTTTTAATGGTAACTTCAGAACGGTTGCTGGTGGGCAATATGGAACGCCCAATGAAATCCAGCCAGCCTCTGGCTACTAGTTTGAGATCTTCTCTTTTGAGTTGATTTGGAATGCCAGTCGTGCTGGTGGTCCACCTGACTTCAGGGATATATATATCCTCTAGAATCTTGTCCAAGCCTTTATTTACCCTCATCATTCTCCTATTAAAGGAGTCTGGGTCATCTTTCAGTTGAGGAAGCTTAAAGATTTCCCTGATTTTGTCAGGATGGGTATGAACAATCTTTCCTCTGACTAAGGTCCGATGGTCATAGAGAGCAGCTCCAATTATTCTTTGCCTGTCTGTCTGCCATAGATTAGCATAGAACTCCTGAACCATGTTCCTTCCCACTTTCGTTTCAGGATTGGCTAGGATTTACCAGTTCCTGTTTCGAATTTACTCTTGGATCTCCGGATATTCATCTTCCTTCAGATCAAATTTGACTTCCGGGATCACTGATATGTGACTCATTATTTTGTAGTAATGGTCTGAATGTTCTTTAGTTAAGAACTTCCCTTGATTCCAAAGTGGCTTTGAAGTATTCTCTTTCTTGCCTCTTGGGGTGGGTTGTTTTCCTTTAGGAGCCATGATCTTAATGAGTATGTTTTTGTGATCACGGATAAACACACCAAACTTAGAGCTTTGCTTGTCCTCAAGCAAAAGAAAAAAAATGAGAGGGATAGGAGGAGAGCAAGTGTGGAATGGTGATGATGAGAGGGGCGCCGAATTCAATATATAGGGAGGGGGTGGGAAATTTCGAAAATAAGAAAAAAGATAAGATAGAATATATGATTTATAAAAGATAAATATGATAAGAAAAAGATGTAGTTTAAAAAGAGAAAGATATGAATGATATTTAAAAAGATAAACCTGAATTTTTAATTTTGAAAAAGATTTTAAAAAGATAATTGAGTTTTGAAAACAAACTTAAAAGAGTTGGATTGGATTGGAAAACAATTTGTCTTTATGGATTAAGATATATTTGATATTTTTGAAAAAGGGATTTTAGAAATTAGGGTTCTTAGAAAACTAATTTGATTTGAAGGATGACATTTTGAAACATGTTTATGCAAGAGATCATGGATTGAAACATAAAAATTTAGAAAAAATGTAAGGAAAAACGAATTTTACCTCCTCCCCACCATCCTGGCGTTAAACGCCCAAATGCTGCATGTTTTGGGCGTTTAACGCCCAAATGCTGCTTCTCCTGGGCGTTCAACGCCCAGATGTTGCTTCTTTCTGGCGTTGAACGCCAGGAAGTCCTTTGTCACTGGGCGTTTTTCTGAACGCCCAGGATGCTAACAATCTGGCGTTAAACGCCTAGAAGGTGCTTCTTTCTGGCGTTCAACGCCCAGAAGATGCTCCTTTCTGGCGTTTAACGCCCAGATGGCTACCCTTACTGGCGTTGAACGCCCAGTGGGTGCTTCTTTTGGGCGTTCAACGCCCAAAACTTTTCTTACTGGCTTTTTCATGCCAGTGAGCTTCCAAATTTCCGTGTAACTCTGCGAATTCAATCAATTGCTATTTTACCTTTTGGAGATACTTTGACATATGCCTGTAAAAATCAATTAATTAAAAACAAATAAAATTAAATTTTGTGAATGGCTGGGTTGCCTCCCAGCAAGCGCTTCTTTAATGTCGTTAGCTGGACTATTACTGAGCTTTTAATCAAGTCTCAGTTTTGAGCATTCTTGCTCAAAATTGCCTTCAAGATAATGTTTGACTCTCTGTCCATTAACAATGAACTTTTTGTTGGATTCATTATCCTGAAGCTCTACGAATCCATATGGTGATACGCTTGTAATCACATATGGACCTCTCCACCGGGATTTTAATTTCCCGGGGAATAATTTGAGCCTAGAATTAAATAGCAGAACTTTCTGCCCCGGCTCAAAGACTCTGGATGACAATTTCTTATCATGCCATCTTTTTGCTTTTTCTTTGTAAATTTTTGAATTCTCGAAAGCATTGAGTCTAAATTCCTCTAGCTCATTTAACTGAAGCAATCGTTTTTCTCCAGCTAACTTGGCATCAAGGTTTAGGAATCTGGTTGCCCAGTAGGCCTTATGTTCCAGTTCCACTGGCAAGTGACATGCCTTTCCATACACAAGCTGGTATGGAGAGGTTCCTATAGGGGTCTTGAATGCTGTTCTGTATGCCCACAGAGCATCATCCAAGCTTCTTGCCCAATCCCTTCTACGGTTAATTACAGTCCGTTCCAGGATTCTTTTGAGTTCTCTATTTGAGACTTCAGCTTGCCCATTAGTCTGTGGATGATATGGAGTGGCCACCCTGTGGCTAACTCCATAACGAACCAAAGCAGAGTAAAGCTGTTTATTACAGAAATGAGTGCCCCCATCACTGATTAATACTCTAGGGGTACCAAATCTGCTGAAGATGTGTTTCTGGAGGAATTTTAACACTGTTTTAGTGTCATTAGTGGGGGTTGCAATAGCTTCCACCCATTTGGATACATAATCCACTGCCACCAGAATATAAGTGTTTGAGTATGATGGTGGGAAAGGTCCCATGAAGTCAATTCCCCATACATCAAACAACTCAATCTCCAAGATCCCTTGTTGAGGCATGGCATAACTGTGAGGCAGATTGCCAGATCTTTGGCAGCTGTCACAATTAAGTACAAACACTCGAGAATCTTTATAGAGAGTAGGCCAGTAGAAGCCACTTTGGAGGACTCTTGTGGCTGTTCGCTCACTTCCAAAATGTCCTCCATACTGTGATCCATGGCAGTGCCATAGGATCTTCTGCGCTTCTTCCTTAGGCACACATCTACGGATTACTCCGTCTGCACATCTCTTGAAGAGATATGGTTCATCCCAAAGATAGTACTTTGCATCTGTGATCAATTTCTTTGATTGCTGCCTACTGTACTCTTTAGGTATGAACCTCACTGCCTTGTAATTTGCAATGTCTGCAAACCATGGCACTTCCTGGATGGCAAATAGTTGCACATCCAGAAAGTTTTCAGAGATCTCAGTAAGAGGGAGGGACGCCCCTTCTACTAGTTCTATTCGGGACAGGTGATCTGCTACCTGATTCTCTGTCCCTTTTCTGTCTCTTATTTCTATATCAAACTCTTGCAGAAGCAACACCCATCTTATAAGTCTGGGTTTTGAATCCTGCTTTGTGAGTAGATATTTAAGAGCAGCATGATCAGTGTACACGATCACTTTTGATCCTACTAAATAGGATCTGAATTTGTCAATGGCGTAAACTACTGCAAGTAGCTCTTTTTCTGTGGTTGTGTAGTTCTTCTGTGTGTCATTTAGAACACGACTGGCATAGTAAATGACGTGCAGAAGCTTGTCATGCCTTTGTCCCAACACTGCACCAATGGCATGGTCACTGGCATCACACATTAGCTCAAATGGCAATGCCCAGTTTGGTGCAGAGATGATTGGTGCTGAGACCAATTTAGCTTTCAGGGTCTCAAATGCCTGCAGACACTCTTTATCAAAGATAAATGGCGTGTCAGCAGCTAGCAGGTTGCTTAGAGGTTTGGCGATTTTTGAAAAATCCTTTATAAACCTCCTATAGAATCCTACATGCCCCAGAAAACTTCTGATTGCCTTAACATTGGCGGGTGGTGGTAATTTTTCAATTACTTCAACTTTAGCTTGATCCACCTCTATTCCCTTGTTCGAGATTTGTGCCCAAGGACAATTCCTTCTGTCACCATAAAGTGACACTTCTCCCAGTTTAAAACCAGGTTAGTCTCTTGGCATCTCTTTAGAACAAGTGCTAAATGGTTAAGGCAGGAGCTGAATGAGTCTCCAAACACTAAAAAGTCATCCATGAAGACTTCCAGAAATTTTTCCACCATATCAGAGAAAATTGAGAGCATGCACCTCTGAAAGGTTGCAGGTGCATTGCACAGGCCAAATGGCATCCTTCTGTATGCAAATACTCCAGATGGGCATGTGAATGCCATTTTCTCCTGATCCTGGGGATCTACTGCAATTTGATTATAACCTGAATATCCATCCAGGAAGCAGTAGTATTCATGACCTGCTAGTCTTTCTAGCATCTGATCTATGAATGGTAAAGGAAAGTGATCCTTTCTGGTGGCTGTATTGAGCCTTCTGTAATCAATACACATACGCCACCCTGTAACTGTTCTTGTAGGAACCAGTTCATTTTTTTCATTGTGAACCACTGTCATGCCACCTTTCTTAGGGACAACCTGGACAGGGCTTACCCAGGGGCTATCAGAAATAGGATAAATAATCCCAGCCTCTAGTAACTTAGTGACCTCTTTCTGCACCACCTCCTTCATGGCTGGGTTCAACCGCCTTTGTGGTTGAACCACTGGCTTGGCGTCACCCTCTAGTAGGATCTTGTGCATGCATCTGGCTGGGCTAATGCCCTTGAGATCACTGATGGACCACCCAAGAGCTGTCTTGTGTGTCCTTAGCACTTGAATTAGTGCTTCCTCTTCCTGTGGCTCTAAGGTAGAGCTTATGATTACAGGAAAGGTATCACCTTCTCCCAGAAATGCATATTTCAGGGATGGTGGTAATGGTTTGAGCTCGGGTTTAGGAGGTTTCTCCTCTTCCTGAGGGATTTTCAGAGGTTCTACTATTCTCTCTGATTCCTCCAGATCAGGCTGAACATCTTTAAAGATGTCCTCTAGCTCTGATTCGAGACTCTCAGCCATATTGACCTCTCTTACTAGGGAGTCAATAATATCAACACTCATGCAGTCATTTGGGGTGTCTGGATGTTGCATGGCTTTAACAACATTCAACTTGAACTCCTCCTCATTGACTCTCAGGGTTACTTCCCCTTTGTGGACGTCAATGAGGGTTCGACCAGTTGCTAGGAAAGGTCTTCCTAGAATGAGAGTTGCACTCTTGTGCTCCTCCATTTCCAGCACCACAAAGTCAGTAGGAAAGGCGAATGGCCCAACCTTGACAATCATGTCTTCAATCACGCCTGATGGGTATTTAATGGAGCCATCAGCAAGTTGAAGACATATCCTGGTTGGTTTGATTTCTTCAGTTAAACCAAGCTTTCTGATAGTAGATGCAGGTATTAGGTTGATACTGGCCCCAAGATCACATAAAGCTTGCTTGGTACAAGTACCCTCTAATGTGCATGGTATCATAAAGCTCCCAGGATCTTTAAGCTTCTCAGGTAAACTTTTCAGAATGACTGCACTGCATTCTTCAGTGAGGTAAACTTTTTCAGTTTCCCTCCAATCCTTCTTATGACTTAAGATCTCTTTCATGAACTTAGCATAAGAAGGTATTTGCTCAAGTGCTTCTGCAAACGGAATCTTTATTTCAAGAGTCCTGAGATAGTCTGCAAAGTGGGCAAATTGCTTATCCTGTTCTGCTTGGCGGAGTTTTTGAGGATAAGGCATTTTGGCTTTGTATTCCTCAACCTTAGTTGCTGCAGGTTTATTACCTACAGAAGTGGGTTGGGAAGCCTTTTTAGAAGGGTTGTTATCAGCACTTGTATGTGACTGATTCCCCACTGGCGTTTGAATGTCAGGGGTGGAAGCTGGAGTGGTGTTAGACGCCACCTCCTTATTTGTTACTGGCGTCTGAACGCCAGAACTATGCTCCCTTTGGGTGTTCAACGCCGGATTCATGCTTGTTTCTGGCGTTGAACGCCAGGAATGAGCATGGTCTGGGCGTTTAGCGCCAACATTATTCCTCTCTGGGCTCTGACTGTCCTCAGAGGGATTTTGAGTAGCCATTTGTTCATTTCTTGGCTTCCTGCTGCTTTGAAGTGAGGTATTTAATGTTTTCCCACTTCTTAATTGAACTGCTTGGCATTCTTCTGCTATTTATTTTGATAGTTGCTTTTCTATTTGCTTTAACTGTACTTCCATATTCCTGTTAGCCATTCTTGTTTCCTGTAGTATTTCCTTGAATTCGGCTAGTTGCTGGGTTAGAAAGTCTAATTGCTGATTGAATTCATTAGCCTGATCCACAGGACTGAGTTCAGCAGTTACTGTTTTAGCTTCTTCTTTCATGGAAGATTCACTGCTTAGGTACAAATGCTGATTTCTGGCAACTGTATCAATAAGCTCTTGAGCTTCTTCAATTGTTTTTCTCATATGTATAGATGATGAGCGGATAATTTGTACGCTTTTTGGCATTGTTTTTAGTATGTTTTTGGTAGTTTTAGTTGAGTTTTTATTATATTTTTATTAGTTTTTAGTTAAAATTCACTTTTCTGGACTTTACTATGGGTTTGTGTGTTTTTCTGTGATTTCAGGTATTTTCTGGCTGAAATTGAAGGTTCTGAGCAAAAATCTGATTCCGAGACTGAAAAGGACTGCAGATGCTGTTGGATTCTGACCTCCCTGCACTCGAAGTGGATTTTCTGGAGCTACAGAAGCCCAATTGGCGCGCTCTCAACGGCGTTGGAAAGTAGACATCCTGGGCTTTCCAGCAATATATGATAGTCCATACTTTGCCCAAGATTTGATGGCCCAAACCGGCGTTCAAAGTCACCTCAAGAAATTCCAGCGTTAAACGCCGGAACTGGCACCTAAATGGGAGTTAAACGCCCAACCAAGCATAAAAGCTGGCGTTTAACTCCAAGAAGAGTCTCTACACGAAAATGCTTCATTGCTCAGCCCAAGCACACACCAAGTGGGCCCGGAAGTGGATTTTTATGTCATTTACTCATTTCTGTAAAACTTAGGCTACTAGTTTTCTATAAGTAGGACCTTTTGCTATTGTATTTTCATCTTTGGATCTTTGGATCTTTGGATCTTTGGATCTTTGGATCTTTGATTGTTTTTGATCCTTTGATCATCTTGGGACATCTAGTCCTTAGATCATTGGGAGGCTGGCCATTCGGCCATGCCTAGACCTTATGCTTATGTATTTTCAACGGTGGAGTTTCTACACACCATAGATTAAGGTGTGGAGCTCTGCTGTACCTCGAGTATTAATGCAATTACTATTGTTCTTCTATTCAATTCCGCTTGTTCTTTGTCCAAGATATCACTTGTTCTTCAACTTGACGAAGGTGATGATTGACGCCCATCATCATTCTCACCCATGAACAAAGTGACTGACAACCACTCTTGTTCTACAAGCATCTGAGGCTTAGTGAATATCTCTTGGATTTCTGATTGCACGATGCATGGTTGATCGCCTGACAACCGAGTGCTCGCCTGACAAAAGAGCCAGCCATTCCGTGAGATCAGAGTCTTCGTGGTATAGGCAAGAACTGATGGCGGCATTCAAGAGAATCCGGAAGGTCTAACCTTGTCTGTGGTATTCTGAGTAGGATTCAATGATTGAATGACTGTGACGTGCTTCAAACTCCTAGCAGGCTAGGGCGTTAGTGATAGACGCAAAAGTATCAATGGATATTATTCCGGCCTGAACGAGAACCGACAGATGATTAGCCTATGCTGTGACAGAGCATCAGGGACGTATTTTCACTGAGAGTATGGGAGGTAGCTGCTGACAACAGTGAAACCCTACACGAGCTTGCCATGGAAAGGAGTAAGAAGGATTGGATGAAGGCAGTAGGAAAGCAGAGAGACGGAAGGGAAGGCATCTTCATACGCTTGTCTGAAGCTCTTACACCAATGATATACATAAGTATCTCTATCTTTATCTTTATGCTTTATTCGTTCATCACTATACCCATTTGAGTCTGCCTGACTGAGATCTACAAGATGACCATAGCTTTCTTCATACCACCAATCTCCGTGGGATCGACCCTTACTCGCGTAAGGTTTATTACTTGGACGACCCAGTGCACTTGCTGGTTAGTTGTGCGAAGTTGTGTTTATGCCATGGTATTGAGCACCAAGTCTTTGGAGCCATTACTAGGGATTGTTTATGTTTTGAAAAGTGTTGATCACAATTTCGTGCACCAATATATCCACCAGCTGAGTGGTCTAGAGAAATCTGAGCTTTTTCTGTAAGCCCATAGTAGAAGATGTCTAATTGCACCCATTCTGAAAACATTTCAGAGGGGCATTTTCTTAGCATCTCTCTGTATCTTTCCCAGGCATCATAAAGGGATTCATTATCTCCTTGTTTGAAGTCTTGGATGCTTAGCCTTAGCTGTGTCATCCGTTTTGGAGGGAAATAGTGATTCAGGAATTTTTCTGACAGCTGTTTCCATGTTTTTATGCTGTTCTTAGGTTGGTTATTGATGAGCGGATAATTTATACGCTTTTTGGCATTATTTTTAGTGTGTTTTTAGTATGATATAGTTAGTTTTTAGTATATTTTTATTAGTTTTTAGTTAAAATTCACCTTTCTGGAATTTACTATGAGTTTGTGTGTTTTTCTGTGATTTCAGGTATTTTCTGGCTGAAATTGAGGGTCCTGAGCAAAAATCTGATTCAGAGACTGAAAAGGACTGCAGATGCTGTTGGATTCTGACCTCCTTGCACTCGAAGTGGATTTTCTAGAGCTACAGAAGCCCAATTGGCGCGCTCTCAACGGCGTTGGAAAGTAGACATCCTGGGCTTTCCAGCAATGTATAATAGTCCATACTTTGCCCGAGATTTGATGGCCCAAACCGGCGTTGCAAATCAGCCTCAGAATTTCCAGCGTTTAACGCTGGAACTGGCATAAAAATTGGAGTTAAACGCCCAAACTGGCATGAAAGCTGGCGTTTAACTCCAGAAAAGGTCTCTACACATGAAAGCTTCAATGCTCAGCCCAAGCACACACTAAGTGGACCCAGAAGTGGATTTTTACGTCATTTACTCATTTCTGTATACCCTAGGTTACTAGTTCACTATTAATAGGATCTTTTGACATTGTATCTGTACCTCATGACACTTTACACGTTTCTTTGTGTACTTCTTACAGCATGAGTCTCTAAACCCCATGGTTGGGGTGAGGAGCTCTGCTGTGTCTTGATGGATTAATGCAATTACTACTGTTTCTTATTCAATCATGCTTGCTTCCGTTCTAAGATATCACTTGTTCTTAACCCGGATGAATGTGATGACCCGTGACACTCATCATATTCTCAACTATGAACGCGTGCCTGACAACCACCTCCGTTCTACTTTAGATTGAGTAGATATCTCTTGGATTTTTTAATCAGAATCTTCGTGGTATAAGCTAGAATTGATGGCGGCATTCAAGAGAATCCGGAAGGTCTAAACCTTGTCTGTGGTATTCTGAGTAGGATTCAATGATTGAATGACTGTGACGAGCTTCAAACTCCTGAGGGCGGGGCGTTAGTGACAGACGCAAAAGAATCATTGGATTCTATTCCGGCCTGATTGAGAACCGACAGATGGATAGCCGTGCCGTGACAGGGTGCGTTGAACATTTCCACTGAGAGGATGGGAGGTAGCCATTGACAACGGTGAAACCCTACATACAGCTTGCCATGGAAGGAGCCTTGCGTGTTTGATGAAGAAGACAGTAGAAAAGCAGAGATTCAGAAGATGGAGCATCTCCAAAACCTCAACCTGTTCCCCATTACTGCAAAACAAGTACTTATTTCATGTTCTTTTACTTTTCACAATCAACCCTGATAATCTTTGATATCCTGACTAAGATTTACAAGATAACCATAGCTTGCTTCAAGCCGACAATCTCCGTGGGATCGACCCTTACTCACGTAAGGTATTACTTGGACGACCCAGTGCACTTGCTGGTTAGTTGTGTGGGATTGCAAAAGTGTGATGGCAATTTCGTGCACCAAGTTTTTGGCGCCGTTGCCGGGGATTGTTCGAGTTTGGACAACTGACGGCTTATCTTGTTGCTTAGATTAGGACTGTTTTATTTTTGTTGGTTTAGAGTCTTTTAGTTGAGTCTAGTTTCATATTTTAAGTTTGGTGTCAATTGCATGCTTTTGCTTTTCTTTTAATTTTCGAATTTGCATGTCCCTAGTCCCTTTTTGATCCTTAAAAATTCTAAGTTTGGTGTCCTCTTTGTGTTTTTCCCTTAAAAATTTTCGAAAATTAGTGTCTGATTTCCTAAAAATTTTAAGTTTGGTGTCATTTTGTTGTTTTTCTCTCTCCTCATTTCAAAAATCAAATCTTTTTCAAAATCTTTTTAATTGACTAATTGATTCAGTTTTCAATTTGCTTTGATCTTATTTTCTTTTAATTTTCGAAATTTGACTTTATTTTCCATTTATTTTATTTTATTATTTTCGGTCAAAAAATATATATATTTATCTACTTGCAATCCATATCATTTCCCTTTATCCATCATGGACCTAAGTGGAATTGAACAGTCCAGAAGGACTCTGGGGTCATACGCTAACCCCATTACAGCTGCATATGGGAGTAGCATCTGTACACCTCCCATCAAAGCAAGCAGCTTTGAGCTAAATCCTCAACTCATTATCATAGTGCAGCAAAACTGCCAGTAATCCGGTCTTCCACAAGAAGAACCTACTGAGTTTCTGGCACAGTTCTTACAAATTGCTGACATAGTACATGATAAAGAGGTGGATCAGGATGTCTACAGACTATTACTGTTTCCATTTGCTGTAAAAGATCAAGCTAAAAGGTGGTTAAATAACCAACCTACAGCAAGCATAAAGACATGGAAACAGTTATCAGACAAATTCCTGAATCATTTTTACCCTCCAAAGAGGATGACACAGCTAAGGCTGGACATCCAAGGCTTTAAACAAGAGGATAATGAATCCCTTTATAATGCCTGGGAGAGGTATAGAGGTATGCTAAGAAAATGCCCCTCTGAAATATTTTCAGAGTGGGTACAGTTAGACATCTTCTACTATGGACTTATAGAAAAAGCTCAGATGTCTCTAGACCACTCAGCTGGTGGATCTATACACATGAGGAAGACAATTGAAGAAGCTCAAGAGCTTATAGACACTGTTGCTAGAAACCAATATTTGTACTCTAGCAATGAGTTCTCTCCAAAAGAGGAAGTCATGGCAGTAGTCACTGATCCTAATCCTCAAGAACAGATGATTGATCTTAATCAACAATTGCTCCTGATGACAGAACAGTTAGCAGAATTTAAAGAGATGCTCCATGAAACTAAAGTTGCTAACAAGAACATAGAACTGCAGTTGAATCGAGCAAAACAGCAGATATCTAAACAGATAACAGAAGAGTGTCAAGCAGTTCAACTGAGGAGTGGGAAGACACTGAACAACACCACTCAAAAGAGCAAAAAGTCAATAAGGAACAATTGACAGAGGATAACCAAGCCACTGCCCAAAATCCCTTTGAGGACAGTAAGAGACCAGAGAGGAATACTTTTGGCGTTCAAACGCCAGAAAGGGAAGGAAAGCTGGCGTTAAACGCCCATTCCTTGCCCAGTTCTAGTGTTCAAACGCCAGAAAAGGGGGAGAAGTTGGCGTTAAACGCCCAATCTTCACCCATTCCTGGCGTTCAGACGCCAAGGGAGGATCAGACACCTGAGAGTGCTGACAGTAATCCCTCTAAAAAGGATTCTTCAACCACTTCTGTAAGGAATAAGCCTGCAGCAACTAAGGTTGAAGAATATAAAGCCAAGATGCCTTATCCTCAGAAACTCCGCCAAGCGGAGCAGGATAAGCAATTTGCCCGCTTTGCAGATTATCTAAGGACTCTTGAAATAAAGATTCCATTTGCAGAGGCACTTGAGCAAATACCTTCTTATGCTAAGTTCATGAAAGAGATCTTAAGTCATAAGAAGGATTGGAGAGAAACTGAAAAAGTATTTCTCACTGAAGAATGCAGTGCAGTCATTCTGAAAAGCTTACCAGAAAAGCTTCAAGATCCAGGAAGCTTTATGATACCATGCACATTAGAAGGTGCTTGCACCAAGACAGTCCTATGTGATCTTGGAGCAAGCATCAATCTAATACCTGCATCCACTATCAGAAAGCTTGGGTTGACTGGAGAAGTCAAACCAACCCGGATATGCCTCCAACTTACTGATGGCTCCATTAAACATCCATCAGGCATAATAGAGGATATGATTGTCAAGGTTGGGCCATTCGCCTTTCCAACTGACTTTGTGGTGCTGGAAATGGAGGAGCACAAGAGCAACTCTCATTCTAGGAAGACCTTTCCTAGCAACTGGACGAACTCTCATTGATGTACAAAAAGGGGAAGTAACCCTGAGAGTCAATGAGGATGAGTTCAAGTTGAATGCTGTGAAAGCTATGCAGCATCCAGACACACCAAATGACTGCATGGCGCTGACATTATTGACTCTTTGTGGAAGAGATCAATATGACTGAAAGCCTAGAATCAGAGCTTGAGGACATCTTCAAGATGCTCAACCTGATCAGAAGAACCAGAGGAAACAAAGGAATTTTTGAAAATTCTTCAAGAGGAGGATAAGCCTCCCAAACCTGAACTCAAACCACTACCA